>NW_009648332.1:5958612-5991605 GCF_000708025.1 Charadrius vociferus | reverse complement strand
GCGGGGCGCGCGGGCGGGGGGGGGGGGGGCGGGGAGCACCGCGCATGCGCGCTGCGGCTGTGGTGGGCACTGTGGGCACTTCCCAACTCTGGGCTGGGGAGTTGCTTCTCACTCCAAGCCTGGAATCATCTCCTTCCCAGCAGAGAAGATCCGCACCTGACCGCGTCCCCACTTGTGGCAGGAGGGTGTAGGGCTCCTCAGGGCAGGTGGGCCCTGTGAGGACCCTCTGTGGTAGCCTGAGGCTGAGGGCCGGGCAGCCACCATCTTGTGTCACTGCCCCCCCACCCCTCTGCAGGGCTGCAAAGGGGCACCTGTGGAAGAGCCACGGTAATTAACAAATCAGCGCATGGTGTTCAGGCAATACCTTCGCAGAAAAGACCCTAGTGAGTTAAAAAAGCCGATAGGACTTTCGCGTCTGCATGTACCAAGTACTGTCAGTCACAGAACTGTTGGGGCACCGGCGGGGTGATAAGGATAACTTTATAGAAGCTTTGTGCAATAAGCGCCAGCTCTGCACAAGAGCTCCAAGAGAAAAAAAAGACAAACCTCATAGGAGAAATCTCACTTTGGAGTTTGCAGATGAGTCCATCCTTTTAGTTTTACAAAGAGAAGCTCTGATGCACTTCTCAGGCGTTAAGAAGGCTTTGTAAGAGACAGTTTTCCATGCTGTTTCCCACCGTAAGGCTGAGCAGGGAGGTGGATTCCTTTGCAGAGCAGTATTGCTGGCAAAAAACAGCTCTTTTCCATATCAACTCGGATCGACATTTTATAAGGTCATTCTCAACTCGGGTGACATTTGAGTCCATCACTCACTGTAGCAAGCTAAATAGAAAGATGTAAACTCAGTAAATTTAGAGTCTGTATTAAAAAAAAGAGTAGATTGAAATCAAGTACGACAAGAACCCCTGTGAAATACTACTCTACCTCATTTGTGATAACAGTATCTTCTTCATAAGGATTTCAAACGTCAGTGGAGATAATGGCTTTGCTGGGAAGTGGGAGATGTGCGTGCTTAGAGACTGCAAACTTTCCCGCACGGTGTGCAGCTTTGCTGCACTGTGTGGCTACAGATATCAGACAATGGGGACCTTTGAAGCAGAACCTGAATATCCCTGGAAAAATCAAAGCAAATTGCAAGTTATCAAGTTAGCAGGACTTTAACAGTCACCATACAGATGTTCTAACTAATTTTATTTTGCATTTGCCAACATCCAGGAATTTGCACACAATGCGTTACCACATTTCAACTGGAAGATGGTAACTGCCACATGGCAAAGAGCCTAAAGGGCTGTGGCTGGCAAAGACATATAGCCCTTCCCACCCCCAGAGCACCAGAAGCCATCTCTGAGTAGCCATGGAGGGAGAGCAACCTCTTTTAATTATAATGGCCCAAAACTTTCAACTCTTCTGCCACATATGGGGTCAATAACTTGTTATAACAGTATTTTTCTCTCAAAGCCATTCAATTCTGCTAGTGTTGGCTATTGTTAAAATGGCTCAAGAGGAACAGCAGATTCAGCTTGGTAAGTGAATTACAGGTTTAACCCGTGAGCATCCCAACACTGTATGGTTTCAGTCTGGACATGCAGCTCGGTACCCACAACTCTCAAAGCCACAAGCTCAGCAAATCTGAGGCAAGTTAAGACATATGCTACCTGCTCTTGCTGCCTTCTCTGCCAAGTGGGCAGGAGGATGCACCACAGCTGGAGAGAGCTGCCAGTTCCTCACCTGGGTTCAAAGGAAACAGCCCAGAAGCAGAACAGTGCCTGAGACAGCTGAAGCCTGCAGGTCCCAGGACAAGATGGGGTTACTGCATGCCCATCAATGGTATCTTTGTGGTATCTTCTCCCAGGATGAAAGCATGCTTTGTTCTTTCCACCAAGCTGGAGAGGAAGAGCATATTCTATAAAGAGCAGAAGCACTGAAGCTTGGTTTCCTAGGGATACACTCATGTGCATGTTGGTGCAGTGCTCTGATGTCTAACAAGGTGCAGGCCCAGGTGAAGATTTTTCCACAGCGAAGCCACTCCCAGCAGCTCTTCATCACGTGAATCTCTGGTGGCCCATCCAGATTGAGGACAGTCCTGTTTCCCTCTCCCCTTGGGGAAGGCATTAGTAGTCTTCACTCTCCACTAGTTGCCCACCTAACAACACAACACATCGAAACCTTTTATCCTTGAAGGGTTCAGGACTTATGTCTGAACATCTTCCCATGTATACCTCCACTTGAACAGAAGTAAAGGGTAGTCTGCAGGAGTAGCTCAAATCCATGCAAGCACACTCAGACCCTCAACATCTAGGACTGTATCAATTCAGGGGAGATCATTTCAAACTTTTGTAGCGTGTTTTCAAATTGAATTCATCATGGTTTTTAATTCCTATCCATTGCTTCTTGTCACACCTTTCTCTGCTGGGTTAAAAGGCTCTTACGCAACACAGCACCTTCTGCCTGTGAAAGTAGGCGTCTGTTCTCAAAGCAAGATGTATATAGTTGAATCCTTCTTGATTTTCTGTCCCTTTTCTTACTTGCAAGATAACCCAGCTGCACAACACACTTAACTAGAGGGCAAATCTTAAGTTTCGATCTAGCCTTTTATAAAGCAGGAGGGGAAAAAAATGAAAAAAAAAAAAGTATTTTTATTTTCATTTTGTTGTTTTTAATAGAATAGGCATGGTATTTCTAGGACACAGTTATGCTAATATTGCAGGGCTAAGTCCAATGAAAAGTGAAGAAGAAAGCACCTCCTCAAACAGTGTAATTAGTTTATTAACCACAGTAAAATATGTAGTTCTTCCACGTGACTTTTTCTTTTATTTTTTAATTGCTTTTCAAGTACATGTCTGCTTTTTATGCATGCAGCACACAGCAGAGAAGATCACAGCAGGAGCCATCTAGGCTGGCTGTTAGGCAAATAAGAAGTAATTACTAAAGCTAGTTTTGATTTAGTCGTGTTACAATTGGATCACAGTACTTTGGCCTATGTTTTACTACTAAAACAATTTCAAGCCTTAGCTAGAATTATTCCTCTCCTTGGCTTTAAGCCAAGCACCTAAATCTATATTTAAGCACCTGCAATCTAGTCTAGTCTGATTTTCAGGACACAGAGCATGTACCGTTCCCTCTGCTGTTCAAGGAATTTGTACAGGCTCAGTTTCTCTGAAAATTATACTTCTCATTTAGGCGATTAAACCCAGAGACAGGCTTATGCAATCGCATTTGCCAGGATCAAGCTTCTGCATCATTCTTTTGTTGTGAATGTCCCTTCTCCACCCACCCCCCAAAAAAATAAAGAGAAAAAAAAGAGAGAGAGAAAGTGATGTTTCTTTCAGGAAACCTTGTGACTCCTGTGTAGTGTTATGGGTAGCATGAGATATCTCTGCCCCTAGAGACCATGTTTCAGTGTCCCATCTGGCAAAGCTGGGGACAAGGAAGAGTTTCTCAAAATGGACCTTAAAAGTGCCCGTATGGATGTGGATGCTAGGCTGGAACCTGCTTTTCCTATAGCCAGACCCATGAGGAGCACTCACATCATCACACCGTGCCACCCCACTGCCCGTTGGGACAGAGATGCTGACCTTACTCTATTTAATGGAAAGCCTAAGTAACATGGGACCTTGAAAATTTGTGCTCTGCTGGAGACCAACAAGCCAAACCTGCTGGAAACAAGCAGAAAAATGCTTGTGACCACTGTACAAGCTGATCATTAAAGGCTGTTACTGCATGCCCCTGCACTCCCCCATCTACCCCAAACAGCTGTTCAGCAGCAGCACAGTGACTTCTACCAGTCCAGGTTGCTTTTCATCCTCAACAGCTCCTCACTTTTTTGCCGGACTCAGCAGCTCCCATTACAAATCCTTCCAGTCCATTTCCTCGGTGTCTTGCTTAGGAGAGCAAAAGGAAACGCAGACCGTGTGCTATCCTGAACGCCGGTCCCCTGGATGGCTGCTGGAGACACATGGCGCTGTGTCCAAGTAGTCTGACTTAAGTGTTTCAGCTTGGTATTGGTTATTTAGGTGGTGCCTATGCCATCATTGCCAACACAACATGGACAAGAGGGGTGAGATCTGATGATGTTAACAAGATGTTTTGATGTTGTATTCTGATTAAAATGAACAGGGCTAAGCTGTCTCATGCTCTTGGGTTCCTCAGGATATTACTCAGATGAGTAACAGCCTCTTTGGCCAAAATTCTGGATGCCCCAGGTTCATCCTGTAACACTGTATGTGCTACATCTGTCTGTGCTGTCTAGAGGTTTAGACAGTATTTGTACATGGATAAAACAAAAGTCTTGGGGCCAGGCATGAGATAAGCTCTCAGGAAGTCCGTTTGACAAGCAAAGGTTGACATCCTTATCCTACACAACTGGGTTCCTCGGACATGAGAAATGCTGTTGTACGAGCAATCTGCACCAAAGAGGGGGGCTCTCAAGAGTCTTCTGTTCTGTGCTTGTGCAGGAGAAGGGGCTTTTTAAATCCTGCTGTTGCTATGGGCTTGTTACAAGATAGTGTAATATAAGGATGTCTGTGACTTCTGATGAATTTGGAATTCATAGCACAAAAAGGGTGTCTTGGGGAGGAAACTTGTAACTACTAGGAACAGAAGTGGGAAGATGATTTTCCTTCTGAGTGGCGACATTTTCAAATACAGCATCCCAGTTTCATTTCACTGCATTCCTGTTCTACTTAGGTATGTATTTTTGCATTGGAGAGCAGTGATATTGAACAGATTGCAAATTTAAGCAAGAAGGACTTAGACAAGGTGCTGAGGTTTCTGCATCTAGCACAGAGAAGATGTTAGCTGAGTTCCTAACAAGGCCAGTTAGGGGTTACAGAAGCAACCCAAGGACTGAAAGAAAACCAAGTCCTCAGAAATGGGCAGTTACCAAAACAGCAGAACATTTTGCCACAGTCAAGGCCGTCCATAACATTTTCTCCACCTATATGTAGCTACCAAAAGCAGCACATCCACCCTGCTAGTTTAGGCTGGGACCGAGACCTTGTGTACATCTCAGCTCTTATTGCTTACAGTGCACATAAGTGTGGAGAATCCTGACATTACTGGAAAACAAAATGAGTAAGACCCAAGGGAGGGAGACCATGAGCACAGTGCTGGTCCTGGCCTCCAGCGCAGGATGCCTACAGCAAGTTGCCCTGAGACTGCCAGCTCTTACATATGCTCACCTGACAGCCACATGAACGGATGGCAAAATGCTTACCTCACTCCATCATTAGGCATAGCCCAAAGCAATGGGTAACTGGCCCAGTGGTATAAAATATTAAATGACAAAGGAGAGGTCTGTTCCAGTATGGCAACTCCCAGGTGCTACAGCTTCATTAAAGTTAATAATAAAATAGCTGGTGGAGGATTACCCAAATGGTGGTGAAGCCTCTCCTGACACAGGCTGAAGAGTCATACAAGTTGAAGAATCCTGAAAATATGGATCTTCTTCCTCCCCCTCATGATTATTGTTCCCAGCAGGAGGGAACATGGTAGGCATTTAAGCCTACCACCACTTGCAGAGTATGAGGCAACCCTGTACCCCAGCAGCCAGCACCTGGACCCAACTGTTCTGCGAGAGAAGCCCTACAATCCAGGTTTCCTGCAAAGTCCCAAACTTCCTTCAAGTTTTCCACCAAAACGTGATTTGGGACAACAAGTGCCAGATACTTTTAAGAAGCAGTAGTAGTGGAGCTGCTGGACTCAGGACCAATATTAACTGGTCTATCCCAGTTATCCTTGTTGCTGCCAAGAAACCAGTGGCTGGTGAGCCAGCTTGGGTGGGGGAAAGGTTTGGTGAGCTCAGACTTTGGAAGAGACTGGAGACCCTGGGGCAGTCAACGTGTGGCCAGCATTGAGCGACTACACAGGTAGTAAGTCCTGCCCTATGGATGTCAGTAGCAGATGCCATCACTGGGTATCTCAAAGTAAGGTGCCTCATTAGACCTGAATGGATTGTGTTCCACTGAGACTTTCAAGGAATCTGCAAGCAGACCATGCTTTTGTTTCCCCTGCAGCCATCTCTACAGAAGGAGACTTTCTCGTGTGAGACCTCATTTGCTGTTGCTGTGTTCTGCATCTGTGCAGACGTGCAGTAGTCCCCCACGCACTGCTGGCATTTCAGCTCTGACTCAGGGTCTCTTTTCAGCAGGGACCTGAATGCCACACTCTTGCTTCGAGGTTTTCTTGACATTTATGACTCACTTGTCCTTCCCTGACCTGCATGAGGGAATCTGGCAGACCGGGCTGCACTAGCAAAGCCATCAGCCTTCAGAAAGTAAAAGCTGTACACATTCAAGAGAGACACTATTGCCTCTAGTTATGAAACTCTTTGCTAGAATCGGCATCTTCCCCCACCTCCAAAAAAGCGATCAAGGAATGGATCTACTATTTTTAACCCATCTCAACCCTTTCTGGTCCTGAGTGGTTTCTTGATCCTCTCCCAGCATGGACACATTTTTATCCCTTGGAAACAACAGCTTCTCCTCGGCTCCTTTTTCTCTCTTTCCAAATCTTCTCTTACCTCTTGCGAGCTTTCGCCAACAGAGGAGGAATCTCTCAGACCAGGTCATGCCATGGTTATTGTGGCCATTTACCCAGGACCATGCAGAATTAGTGTGGGCAGGCTTAAGCCCAGGAGCCGCCACTCAGACCAGCAAAGCTCCAGTGGGATTGCTGCCAGGGTAGGTCAGCCTTGACCCCTGCCTATGCATGGCTGAAGGCAGCGTGCTTCAACTGGCCAAGCCCAAACCCTTTCCATGTCCCATCCCTGTGACACTGTGACAGAATCCATTATACTCCATAAAGCTCTTTTTTTTCCTCAATCAAAGGCTATTGAGACCCCCATCTGGAGTACTCCATCCAGCTCTGGAGCCCCCAACATAGGAAAGACAGGGAGCTGTTGGAGCGGGTCCAGAAGAGGGCCACGAAGATGATCAGAGGGCTGGAACACCTCTCCTATGAGGACAGGCTGAGAGAGCTGGGGTTGTTCAGCCTGGAGAAGAGAAGGCTCTGGCGAGACCTTATAGCAGCCTTCCAGTACCTAAAAGGGGCCTACTGGAGAGCTGGGGAAGGACTTTTTACAATGGCATGTAGTGATAGGATGAGGGGGAATGGCAGCTTCAAACTGGAAGAAGGTAGATTTAGATTAGAAATCTAGATTAGAAATTTAGAAAGAAATTTTTCACTTTGAGGGTGGTGAGATGCTGGAACAGGTTGCCCAGGGAAGTTGTGGATGCCCCATCCCTGGAGGTGTTCCAGGCCAGGCTGGATGGGGCTTTGAACAACTTGGTCTAGTGGGAGGTGTCCCTGCCAATAGCAGGGGTATTGGAACAAAATGATCTTCAAGGTCCCTTCCAACCAAATCCATTCTGTGATTCTATGATTGTATTTCTAAATTCTCCAGAATCTGCAGAGGACCGGACACGTTCACGTTGCATAGCACAGTCTTTCTCCCGTGCCAGCCTCTGTGTGACCTGGTGACTGGCACCACAGCCTTTTATTCAATCCTGAAGGACAGGGTGGCTGCAGAGGAAGAAAATAAAATCCCAGCAGTAGCACATCTCCCCTTTATCAGGAGAACTCAGAGATTTTGCAAAGAGGCAAATGAGTCCCAGGCACCTGGCAGCCAGTGAGCAGATGAGTCATTTGGGGAGCCGGGACTAACAAGAGCTACGTGCATATTTAATGCATCCCAGGGTTCCTGCCTCTTTCAAATTGCAAAGGGATGTTTGTTGAAGCTGTGGAGATGCTGGAGCCTCATAGGCACACTTCAGCCTCCTGAAAGGAGGAGAAGGTTGCCTTAGATACGTATCTCAGCGCTTTCTGCTTCATACATCTCTGCTGTGCTCAAGCATTAAACACTCCAGGCTGGGATGCACTCAGATGGAAGAGGACCAGGGGAATAGTTCAGTGTCTTGGAGAGAGACTGAAAGACCTTTCTGGCAGTGAATGAGCTCCCTGTCTCCCTTTCCTGTACTGCTTCCAGAGTTACTAAGGATGCAGTTGTCACAGCACAATCATGAGCTTTGTTTCCTTGGGTAGAGCAGATTGGAAATAAAAGAGGGGAAAAAAGAAAAGAAAAAAGGGAAAGGAAGGGAAGGGAAGGGAAGGGAAGGGAAAAGGAAAGAAAAAAGACTTTGAATTTTTTTTTTAAATTGCTGTTTGAGATGAGCCTGTGGGTTGATCTTTCAGAAATATAGAGATCTATAGGAGGTTCATGGTGTGGAGGAGGTAAACAGGAAGCACTCCCACAGCAGGAGTGCTGAATTCCTCAGGCATGGGTTTACAAAATAAACAAAGTACGCTCCCCTTTTGTAATGCAGAGCGCGTAATTACCTGGTGGAACTCATTGCCGCAGGACAATGTGGAGGACAAAAATACAAACAGACTTCTGTACACAGGCATTATTTACACCAAGTCTTGTTAAATTGAGGATGGTTGACACTTCCTCTCTGGGTATCTGTTCACTGGCCGCACCACCCTCTTGGATTATTTTTTTTTCTGTTGTCTAATTTGAAACTCCCAAACCACAAATTGTGGCTTGAGGTCACTATCTCACCATCACCCACTGTTGGGAAGAGTCTGACTCTGTCATCTTCATACCTCACCTTGAAGTAGCTCTAGGCTGCTATCGCTTCATCCCTTAGAGCCTGTAGTTGAGACAGCTTTTGGATAAGTCCCAGCCTTACCAGCTCCCAGAGGGTTCTCTGCATTGAGTCCAACTAGGCCTCACTTCTCAGGAAGGCAGAAAGTTCCCAAAAGAGCTGTTGTCATCTCCTGCCTCTGCACCACACAGCAATTTGTGCCCGGGGTTCTGATTTATACAAAGAGGCTGGAACATGGATACCAGGACCCAGGAACCACACACACCTTTGCAAAAAAATAGTGAGTAAAACTCACCACCATGTATCGCTGGAAAAATACCTTCAAGTAGGACACTGGTGAATAGTCTGCTAGGAGAGGATGCAGCCCAGCAACATTAGCCTATGTCAAGCCACTTTCTGAGATCTCAGTGTGGCATTGAGATGCATCAGTGCTGCGACTCTCAGAGGAAATCCACTCTTCAAGTTATCCTGGGTGCTTTTTCATGATGCCTGTCTTACTAGAGATGAATTAGGGAAGAATGAAGTACGCCAGGCTTATTAACGTTTCTTTAATTAGTAACAGAACAAAAATGTTTGGATTTTTACTGATTATTTTACACAGAAAACATTGGAATGATGTATCAGGTGGTTTTGTGTCCATTTTGCTGTTTTATTTCCATGTAAAAATATACATCTGGTAAACAAGATTAAAAAAAATAGATTTTCACAACAAAATAAGTGCTTTGAGTACTAAAACTTCACTTGTGCACTTTAATGTTGGCCTAAATATTTACATTTTCTAGCCATATCCCCTCCCTACCCCCAAAATGGGCAAACCTCAGATTATAAATATCAGCTGTGTCTGGTATACAAAACTTTCCCAGAAAAAGGGCAGGAAACATAAACATAACACTGCGGTGGCTCAGACAATTGGATTTTAACTCCCTAAAAACAGTAAAAAAAACAAAACAAAACCAAACCAAACCTTTGGCTCTTGTCAAAAGAAAAATGGCACAGGGAACACAACACTAATTATCAGGCATTGCAAGCAGAAGGGGAAGAAATTTTGAGATGTAATACCTTTCATGGGAATAATGGCACAGACCAGGTAGCAATGGTATGCTTTCAGAAGGTTAAAAAGATTTAAGAAGAACTGGTCTTGCCTTTTTGGAAGAACAGGGTAGATTAGATGTCTCTTAAAGTCCTTCTCCAGCGGATTTACTATGCAGTAGGGTTGGATAATGGAAAAACAACAGTTTCTACAGCCAGCATCTGCTGATCGTGAGCCAAGACACGTCAGGAAATGCTGAAATGTTGAAAATGTTGTTTTCTAGCAACAGCTTCTTTCCACTTCTTGAATCTTTTTTGGGTAGGCTGTGCTGATCACACTGAAAAGTGGCATAGTTCACCTCCTCTGTCATGGGGCCACCTTGTCATTAGTCCAAGCAGTGTTGGATGCATCTCAGAACATCGTGAAGTTTCCTCTGCCAAGTGTGAAAAATCCCTCGTGGGGAAAAATGGTCCCTTTGGTAAAGCACGGATTAGGGCAGGAGAGACATTCATAACTCATGGTTAAAAACGACAGGAAGGCAGTTGGGATCGAGTATCACCAGCTTTGCAGAGCTGCTCTCAGACGTTATCACAAACCCACTGCATTTGGGAAAGGTAAAGGGCATTACTCGGTAGTCAACGGCACACCTGCTCACAGGGCAGGAATCACTAATAAAATATTTGGAGATCAGTGTAGCTGAGCACAAAACAAGAGGAAAGGTAGCTGAAGGGATGTTATCAGACGTGAGATTGAGTCTTAGAAGCCAGAGTGTGCAAAAGTCAACCAAACTTGCCTTGTTCTCCAGTGTGTCAGTGGCTTTCTAAGACAGGAGCCATACAACAGAGGCTGGGATCTATTAAAAAAAAGTCTGTCCAGAGAAGTTTGGCAAGCTTAGGATTCAGCCCTGGCCTGTAGAGGCTTTTCTGCAGTGTTCATAGTTCAGTGAGTTGAAATGCCCAGAGCGAGTCTTTGGGAAAAGGTCTCCCACCACAGGGTGTCTTGTCCCATTGGGCTCCGAATGAGCCAGCTGAGTTCGCCTGCCAAAATGCTTCAGTGGCAAATTCGTTCTGTCATTTCTTTCTGCATTGAAGTGGGAGAGAAAAGAAAGAAACAGTAAGTGCAAAAGACAGGGTTTCGTAGAGTGACACATCAGGCAGTTTGGTAGGTGTCCAAAAACAACCCAAGGAAGCGACCGTGGGAGTCTTGGGGAGCGTTTCTCGATTTCCCATACCAGCCCTCCTGGGAACTGCTCTGCCTCAACAGCTCCATCCTAGCATCCTCCTCGGTCTCTGTGGCACAAGGTTATTTTGGCCGTGCCCTAGCTTTGCGAGCAGTCCAAGGAAAGACCATTGGCTGAGATGTTGAAAGATGCAGGTCCTGTTCCTGACTCAGCCGCGGAGCTGCCAGACAAGGTGGTGCCACTCTCAGAGCTCTCGGTTTGCAGCTGCTTAGGGAGATGGGACACGGAACTGCTCCCAGTTCTCACTCCGGGAGGTGACAACAGCTCGCCCAAAGGACCGATGGTTTTGGCAAGGGATCCCATGGTCACACTGCAATGCAAATGAGTGCTAATAACAGAGGGCCACGGGAAACCTCCTGCGAGAGCGAGCTCTGTTTAGGCTAACAGACTGTTTTCTTTAGCTGGGATGGCATCGTGCCAGCTGCATTAGGAAGGTGCCCGGCTTTCAGCTGGTGGAAGATGGTATTTGTCCTTAAGGAGCTCAACTAATAGCTTGCGAATCGTGTACGTTGCTGCAGCGAGGAAAGTGTGTGATTCTCTCTGGCTCATCAGGTTCATGGCTTGTGAATCTGCATGTGCACACAGCCCCCCTCACAGGCCCCAGAGAAAGGTTTACACATCAAAATGGACTCCCCAAATAGATCTGAAGTAGGACTGGTCTGCGGAGAAGGAAGGACAAAACTGAAAAAAAGAACTAGGAAAGTAGGATGACCCTTGAGTAACCTTATAAAAGGCCCTTTAGTGATAAAACCAATGGGGACAGAAGCTGCAATCTCAGCTCTTCAGTGCGGAGAGGTTTTTTTTTAAAATCCATTTGGGGAGAGTGGTAAAGAGGGCTTCTCCTGTAGGAGTAACAGGCAAAATCACTGGAGTGCAGAACCCTGCCATCAAATGGAAAGCCGATGCTCTGCCACAAAATCACGTTGCAAACGGGAAGTGTTTGCAAACATCTCGGAAGGAAACAGAAGAGGGCGGCGAGAAGACTGTGAACATCCTCTTGCAACAGCATCCCGCCCACCCCACTAGCACAGCACCACGCACAAGAGCAGCCGTGAAGGGAATGGCTTGGGGCGGCCAGGGGACTCCCAAGCCACCCACGAGCTCCTCAGGCTGGCCCCAAATGTCCAAGGCATTCATCACACTCTGGAAATCCCCACAGCTCTGCCTTAGTACGTAACCAGCTGGACCTCTGCCAGCGCTGCTGCCCAGCACCGTGACCTGCCCTTGTCAAGGAAGCAAGTGCACGGCTTCCCTCTGCCCCCAGATTTCTCAATTTATTAAGAGAGTGAATCACTGCCTTTCGCTAGCTCTGCCCGTACAAAGGACCTATCTCGTTCTCTGCTCCCATGATTTGCTGCTAGGAAATCACGTCCCAGAGAAGCTTGCCAAAAGGGAAGCTGAGGCAGCAAAGAGAGATTCAGCCAGAGGCCGGCTTAGAGACCAAGAACTCCTTCATCCCACAATCCCTTTAATTTTTCTAAGCTGTTAGAGCCTAACAGGACGCTTTCTGGCTAGCGAGGTGCTGTGTTTTTCTTTCTTCTTACTTCTAAATCTGAAAACTGGGATTCCTCATTAGAAAGCCCACATCTGGAAAGCTCCAACCATAATACAGCACTCAGACCTGCTGTCCTGCTCCAGATGTGCTCCCTCCACATGCTTGGCGGCCTTCCACAGTCATGTGCAGGGAACAGGCGCCTCTGCGGGCAGGAGTCTCCTCTGTCATGGGATTCATGTGGACTAACTCTGTCCATCTAAATGCGAAGTTAGGACAGTTGTCTGGGCTTATGGGGCAGTCAGGAGAGACCGAACCTCTCAAGGACAGCTCATCTCATCCCTACTGAGAGGTTATTGTCTTTCCACAAACGTTGAGAACTTGCAAAAACTAAACCCTGCAGTGTTAGCTGAAAAGGAAGACAGATGCAATGCACTGTCTGTCCTTGCTTAAGTGTCAAACCAGATGATGAATCCTTCAGGACCTGAAAACACTCAGGAGCAGGACAACAGTTACGGTGCAGCCCAGTGAGAAGGGGAATGAGCAAAGCAAGTCACTGGTGCTCTGCCCTGGGCTGGGGAGAGTAATTAGCCACAGGAAAGTGGACTGAGGTCAAGTGGAAAGTGCTGCAGAGGTTGGATGTTACGATTTGTGCATCCTCTCAACTGCTGCTGTAGCAAAGCCAGAAGAGCGTGAACATCGGGCTCCCCACACGCTCCACAGCACAATGAACCGGAGCCACACCAGGTCCCAGGGGCTTATTGGAAAGCCCCTGGGATGCGCATGAAGAAACTTCCCATTATTGCTTTCCCTGCCTGCAGCAGAGAGAAATGCTGTTGGAAGCTACTGGCTCAATCCTAACCCATGCAGACTTTGGGACTGATGGCAGTGCCAAGCTCCAGCCTCCCTGGGGTAACAGCATAGCCAGAAGGACCACTTTCCGTTTTTGAAAGTTGTTCATAAGCTGCAGCAATTTGTCCCTGCCTCCTCAACTCAGCATTGCATCCTGGACACAGCCAGCCTCTGGTTGCAGGACACTGTCACACACACTTCCAGCAAGTCATTGCCTGGGGGAAGGAGGTCCCCCATGTGGTTGGGTCTGCTGTACGGCTTGGATGCCAGGCAGTGGACACACCAAGAAATAAGACACAGATAGACCAGAGGTAAATGTGTCTCATTTCCTTGTAGTTTAACCCTGGTTGCGTCACACAGGAAGACCTGTTCATCTGAGATTCATCCAGACCCATAAATCATCCCATGTTGCATGTGAGTCACTGGCACTGAAAGCCTATTTAGCAATGTCAGCCTCTGCTTTGGCTATTAGGTGCTAATTATTTACATTAGCAAGCATCAATCAAAGGAGATGACACCATTATGGGCTGTATATCAATGCTGAAGAAGTTTGTCATGAGGAGCAGTGGTGAGGAAGACTAGCAGAGGACAGAGTGACGCTGAGCTGCCATTTTCTGGAGCTGAGGGCCATTGTGATAATATAGGTCACAATCAAGCTCTGCGAAATAATTAGTGTAGATGCTGTCTCCCGTTATTAGATCATCATCTCTCCATCCACCCAAATCACCAGCAGAGCAGACAGGCAGCAAATTGACTGAGACAAATGAAAGCAGAGGAGTAAAGCGTTCAGCACTTAGGGGCAGGGGCATATCCCCCATTCCCCCCAGATATTCCTAAACAGGCAGCTCATGCTTGGACTTTTCTCAGTTGATTCTCTCTCTGGGATTAGATCCTCGTGGTCATCCCTGGTTCTCTGCTGCTGGATACAGCTTTTTCTGCAACCCAGCCCTTATCACAGAGTGCTAACTCTGCGTTAGGGTTCCCTATTAATTCTTCTCCCCATTGCAACATGTCCTTCCTAGGTCAGACCACACTCAACCTGGCCTGTGACACACTTGCTTCTCTTACAAAACTATGTGCGTTTTCTAGTTTATGTGCCTGGGCTGTCTGGCCTCTGCTTCCCCCTGGTCCTGCTGTTTTCAAGGACTCTCACTCTCTGCCTGGCTAATTGCTTCCCAAGGGAGGCTGCAGAGAAACTTGGAGCTCCAGCGAGGCCTCTTCAGTGTGCCCTCTCTAGCTGTTGTCTGGTGCTGCGTGTCCTACTGGGGCTTGTTTTCCTGCAACCTCATTGTAATTCACACTAGGATCTCAAGCAGGGACCTGAGTCCACTAATGAGAAAACTCAAGACTGTGGAGAGGAGACTTGGGCTCAAATCTGACCCCTGAAGGCCGTGTGGACACAACTGGCTAGAAACACTTTGATGTGCAAATTGCATTAGAGCTAGCAAGACAGTACACAGGGACGCTGTGTTACAGTGGTCCTGAGGATGCTGAAGAGCAATTTGTAGACATGGCAGTCAAGGCAAAGTTTAAGGAGGGTTTTCCAACGGTAAACGGTTTCCTCAGTGTTGCTGGGAAGTTCTCGCTCAGAGCACTAAGTTCTGATAGTTATAGGACAGAAGACCTGGGTGTGCTTCTGAGGCGGCATGACTGAAAGAGTCCAGAGAGGGTGACTGCACTGCTCAGAGTCCAGCCCTCACCTGAAGCTACCAGTGCTGTGTTCAGCCCACGCCACTCTTACCCCCTCCACCTCCCCATCCCTGGGGCATCCTTACCAAAGGCTCCAGCTCCCGGTGGTCAACGAGGCTGAACTCCCTGATGAAGTAGTAAAAGTGCTTGTAGCAGGTGTTGACGTGAGCCTCAGCACCCATGTTGATGATGCTGTCAAAGTGGTGGATGTAGACATGGACAAAGACACGGAAGAGGCGGGTGAGGATCTTAGTGCAAACTTGCTGGAACTGCTTGGGGAAGGGAACACCTGCAAAGCAGAAGCAAGTTGGAAGCCATTTGACCATTTCCAAATAAAACCACAGCTAGCGTTTAAATGTCACTGTCATGCTTAACAGGCAGTCATAGATGAGGAGGAAGGACTCCTTCGGCTCATGTCAAGAGTGACAGCTACAGCAGGGCAATGTGCCATCGAGCTCTCCCCACATACTTCCTCATCGCCCAACTAGCAATTTCACACAGGGCATGGGCTGAGGATTTGGGGAGTTGCCCTAGGAGAGAAGATTTCTCATCCAGTGGAGGAGATCTCTCCATATCTAACTCTTACCAGAGAATTTTTTTTCTTCTGCCCTCTCTCCCTGCCTTTCCCCTACAAGCCTGTGCAGGCACAGCGTAAGTCAAATTGTATTTACTCAGGTCCATGAACAAAACTAAACCTCCTCCCAGCAGAACCAATACCTTCCCCGGTCCTCTGAATCAAAAGCATGGTTCATACTGTTTTTCTTCCTCCACACACCCTCAAACATCACTTCTGATGCATCAACAGAAACAGGTGGGGCTTCTACCTTTTTTCCTGATCCTTGTTTCAAAGAAATGCCTCATTAAAACAGGAAGAAAACTGGCCATCTTAATGATGCTTAGGTTGCAATTTCATCGCACCCGTATGATGCTCCCTCCTGAGATGTCCCCCCAGGTTGTTCAAGAATGGGACCCACCACACATTGCTTTATACTTTTAGCCGTGTCCCACTCAAGGACACAATTTCACACTGTACATTTCCACCCTTGTCTAAGTGCATTGCTGTCAGAGTGAAAATCTCAGAGGTGTGGTACAGTCAGTGTCAGCAAGTTTGGGGTAAATCTCTAAAGGGAACATGGCTGTGAAACCCCGAACACATTTTTGGGGAGGAGGAAAATGAAACAACTGGAATTTGTTTTCCTGAAGCTTCTTCCTCTCCCCTGAGCAATTCAATGCAAATTTGCAAAGAACAAAATAAAAACATCGCTTCCAACAGTTGTACCAGCCTCCTCCCTTAGCTTCTTACTAATGCAGCACATAACCTCTTAAAAATCTTTCCAAATAATCTCCGCTCAACCGCGGCCAGCTTGCACATTTTGCGCTGCGGAAAGCACCAGCAAATCTCTTCGCTGAAAAAATTAAAAATGGTAATTTTATCTTTGAGCCTTCCTCCTCAGCCTTGCTAGGCAATTAAACTAATTTTTTCCCAAAGGATCCTGGCAGTTTGGTTTCCCAGCAGCAGTGCCGTGCCCCTCTCCTCCATGGGTGGCGAACACAAAGGATGTGTCCCTCCAACATCACACATGGAGCCTGTGTTTTCAATGGCCAAGGTTCAGCGGGTGCTGGGTTCAGTATCACAGCATTCCTCACAGAAAATGATCTTTGGTCTAAACCAGCATCACCCTCAGCCCAGCCCAGTCTCGCTTTGCTTCCTGCACAGCGTGGGTGCAGTGGGCAGGGCAGAAGCTGTGTGCTCGTGCCACCGGTGGATGTCCCAGCCACCACTTGGAGGAGGACACGTGTCTCGGCTCAGCCTCACACGAGCGCGGAGAGGTGTTTTTGAGACTGATTCATGGACGCTGCTCTGCATAACCATGAGCACGCTGCAGCCCCAGGGCTGCTCCCGCAGCAGGGACCTCAGCGTGACCTGTTTCACTGCCAGCTCTAACAGATCCCATTAGGACTTGCTGGGAAAGGTGTTCGCATCTGGCAAAGCACAACCAGGCTCTCCCCGTGCCAGCAGCTTAGAGACGGTTAATGGAGACCTGCTTCTGCCCTTCATCCTTGACCACAGAGCTCTCCTTGCCTGCCAGTCTGATAAGGGCAGGGAGCAGAGAGAGATCTCCAGGGTTCCCTACAGTCAGGAGGGACACAGTGTTTATCAACAGCTTCATTTGAGATTTTTGCACAGACTGAGAATTTGCTGAGCAAATAAAAGCTGTAATCACCCAGCTGGGGACTCAGACATGCCATTCGGGCGGCCCCTGCAGACCAGCTTTGAAGAACCAGTCAAGAAACATTTTTTTTTTTAATAAAGAAAAATTTATCACAGTAAGTAACTTCCGATGAGCACACAATGCCAGACCCCGGCTGGGGAATACACCCTGTTCTGAACAGCCTGTCTTTCTGGGGCCAGAGGTACCAGTTGCTGCTGGGAACTAAGCAAGGTGCCAGCAGGGAGAGAGCAACACATTTCTTGCCTCCAGTTTGTCACCCATCCCACTTGCCTATTGTCTCCTCCGGTCAAAGAAGGCAACGAGGAAGAAATCAGACCTGACCAGCCACTGGGAGTTTATCGCCAAACTGCAAAGAGTGATAGTGAAGGAAAGCAGCAAACCTCAACCCATTTCCCGGCTGAGAAAGAAATAAGATCAGACAGTGAACAGCAGATAAAAAGTATCTCAGACTCGCAGGGCTGATAGCTTCTACGGTCCAGATCCTGCTGTTACATGAGCCATCTCCAGAGCTGGCAGATGGTGACAAGTGGCTTTCCCTCGCTTTTGTCCTGAGGTTAGCCAGGAACCGTCTTGTCCTATAAATCAGTTACCTGCAAGTCTTCATGGACATGTTGGCAGCTGAGAGACTTAGAGGGGAGACACCTCCAGCTATGTCCTGGGTTCTCCAAAAGCAGCTCTTGCATCAGGGAACAGAGATTCAGCACCAATCATAGAATCGTTTGGGTTGGAAAGACCTTTAAAGGTCATCTAGTCCAAACCTCGTGGCCATTGGCAACTATGGGAGCTGCTGAGCTATCTTGTACCTAATGATGCTTGGAGAGATATCACCAAGCTGTCTGGACCAGCAAGTACCCTTCTGGGCTACCCCACCACTGTGCTTTCACACGAACCCAGCAGCAGAATTGGCTCCTGGGAGGTGAAGCTGGGCTGCTCTTCTTTGTGTCCATCACAAGGTGTCAGTGTGTGGCCATCCCCTCCAGACATGGCCGAGCTCTGGTGGTGGCTAGCAGTCACTAATGGACTTCTACAGGTCACATCTCACCCTACCGTGTCATGAAACCACCACCCACTACAGTCCTTTGGGTTCAGGTATTACCGGGGTCCGGCTCAACCTCTTTCTCCCTGCATCACCCCTCTCACTCACACACACGCTGGGGGAAGCACGGGCAGCCTCAGCAGCACAGGGCACAACCCGGGGCCATCAAGTCCTGCTTCCCCTCCCCATGCTGCAGCCACGTCTGCACCTCCTGTGCCAGGACCCTCAATATGGGCTACGGATGCTCAACTGGACCCTACGTCTGGCACGGGGGCCTGCAGGGTTTAATCAAAGCACTTCCCCACGGGAAGGAAGCAGGGCGGATAGCTGATAAGCAGGTTGCCTCTGCCAGCAGTAGCTGTGCCTTGCTGCTGATCTCCAGTGACTTGGAAGGCAAGTCATGGCAGCCCCAGAAGGTGCTGGCCATGCTGGCAAGGAGCTGGAGAAATTCCCCATCCCCTCGCCCAAAGCTGGAAGAAAAGGGCTGTCCAGTAAAGGCTGCGTCTGACCAACCCAGGGAGAGCAGCAGAAAGATCTGGTGTAAATACGGCTTGCCCTGGGTCACGGCTGCTGGCGCGGCGGATATCCAGCAGACAACGCATGTGACATCCTCTCCAGCGCACGAGGGGACACAGCGAGAGCAGGCTGTGCCTCCTCCCTGCAGCCAGGCACGCACTGCAGCCAGCACATCCCAGCAAGGGGAGAGCCCTGGGACAGGGATCTCGGCACTGGCCACGCACCTACCCCTGCCCTTGCAGACGTTCAGCTTTAGACCGAGCACCCGGGTCCCCGTACGTTCACGTCGGAACCGTCCTGGCTGCTAGGAGGGGTCACTGCGACAGCAAGGGGCGAGCAACGGGGCCCATTCTCCAAGTGTGCGCGGCAACAGGCTGCTCCCACCATGGCTCCCAGCTCCCTGCCAGGCTGGGCCAGGCAGGTCAGCGTTACAGCCGGCGGCAGAGAGACCCCATGATAGAGGCCAATGTGATGATAAGTGACACTTGAGAGCGGGGCAGTGGTGGCCCTTGCTTAGGGGACTTCATCCATCTCAGAGGTGGTGCATGTTGGCACAAACCAGCAGGAGTAGCAGCTTGGTGGGACGAAGGGATGAGGCTGGTGGGACTGGCTCGGCATGACTGAGATTGCCCTGGCCTGCCAAACTTCTGCTAACAGTCTAAGTCGGGATGGAGCCCCAAGTTTTGACAAACCACCCTGGCAGGGTGACGCTGCTTGGTTTTGCTTCACCCTCTCCAGCCCTACACACATACGGGGACCCAGCAACACCATCCCAGTGCATCCCACTGACGCTGGTCCATAAAACCCCCCTGGGCTGATTTAAAGGCATTGAAATTACCTTTACATTTAATTCACTGGTGCTCACCGTCCAGCAACCCCGGAGAAAGCAGCAGCAACCCCACAATCTGGCAGGCGGTAGCCCCCCTCTGACTCTTCTTGCATGATGAGTGATGAGGAGGGGACCACAGGATGCAGTGTGAGCTCGCTCAGATGCCGGGAAAAACGTTTTTACCAAAGGTCAGCTCTATTTCTCCATCGGTGATCACAGGCGTGCGCTACCCAGAGGCTGGACACAGACTAGAGAGCCGGCAGCTGAGATCTTTGCCTGCCCCAGGGCTGAAACGCAGCCAAATCCCAGGGGGAGTGGAGCGGAGCAGCCATCCACAGAGGCGGAAAAAGGGAGAACCATACCCGTGCTCCAAGCCAGGGCAAAAGCTGTAAGTACAGCAGGTACAATTTCACTCACTGCACCACAGCCAGGGCGCTGGCGAGCGGCGTGACTCACAGCCCTGAAATGATTTAGCACCTTCAGTTTATCTTGGATGTTTTGCTTGAAAACCCCAAGATGTGATTTAATGCTCCGAGAAATCTGTTTTCCCCACTCTGCGCTGATCGCTTCAAAACATAAGGAAACCATGTGGGACCACGTGTAAAAGGAAATGAAAATGAGAGGTGACAAAGTGCCTGCGCTTACGGTAAGGGACTGCGAATGGCTCTTGGATCTTTCCTGCCATCTCTCCTGTCCCTAACCCTCGCGCTTGAGCCAATTTAATTTTTTCGTGATGAATCAGTACTGGGAAGCTATTTTGCTTCTTGGCAATTGTATTTTTTTCCTCTGCAAAAGCAGTAATTCAATGAACTACGTGATGAATTATTGTTGTTGTTATTATTTCTCAATTCCATTTTGGCCACTGTGTTGTTCGGTGATTCATTTTTTTCCTAAAAATAAGTCTTTAAAGCCCCATTTAAAACTAACGGCATGATGGCAGCTGCAAGCTGGTGTGGTGTTAATTTTGGAAGAAAATGGGCAGAAAAAAGAAGACAAATCATGTCAGAAAAATAGCCAGCTGAGGCAACAGCAATAATTAGCTGAATTCTGTACGTTTTTCTCCTGTTGTTATGGGGAGAAAGTATTGGATAATTTCGCACCAAGTTTTCTCTGTTTTTTATAATTGTTTTGGGATTGTGCTTGAATGGCAGAGCCTGAGTTTTGAAAAGCTTTCCAAGAACTGTTCCAAAATCTCTCATGACTGATGCTCTTTAGAGCCGCAAGCACATTTGGCAGAGAGCGCGGGGTGTTTCCGGCGCTGGGTCTTGTCCAAACTCTGCGTCTGCACTGATTTAATAATGGAGAGGTTTCAGCAGCCGCGATGGTGCTGATGGAGGATGCCTGGCCTTGTGCAACCGGCAGCCTGGTGGCTGGGCTGACTGGTGCAGATACAGCCGACTGCCACAGGCTCTGCAAATCCCCTCCACCCAACCCTCCTCCCCAGCAGCAGCTCCCTAAAAACCAGTCACCACCGGGCAAAACGATTACCGGGAGGAGTCAATATTTTCCAGGTGGTAATTTGTTCATGTGGCCACTCACTGATGAAATCCACTGATATAGTTTTACCAGCTGGTAAAAATATGCCTGTAGAATCATTCATTCTTCTCCCTGCATGGGAACAATGCTTATTCTCCATTTAAATGTATTTTTCAGGACAGCTACATTGGTTGGGAGGATGGAAACAGAGCTTTAGCACACGCAAACTGATATGGGTCGTCTGGGAAAGCTGCTGCTGCTGTAGATTTATAGCGACCAGGTTGGCATAGCTCACCCTATGCAGGGATTTGTCTCATCTTGACCTGCAGACAGACAGGTTTCTGCTCCAGAGGAAGGATTATACGGCAAAGCCTTTAAGTGGGACTAAATCCTGCAGGTGGATTTCCCTGGGGAAGATGCAGTAGCTCCCCCCAACCCTTTGCTGTGGTACGCAGAGGGCTTGGCAGCTCCCCACCCCCACCCCCCGGCCCCATTAAACCACCGTAGGGATTTTCTACTGGTGCAAGCATGCCGTCCGAGGGCTGCGGTCCTGCTGGTTAACTCTGCCAGGTCACAAGCTGTCTGCTGGCATCAGGCTCCCTTGCTGCTGTTTCGGATGTCGGCTGCCCCCCAAGCCTCACGGCAGAGCCGGCACAAGCTCTGCATCACGCAGTTTGGTTAAACCAAAGGCGTCTGTCACCCAGGTCGCTCTGCTCCTCTCCCACCTCTGACACGTGCTCAGGGACCAGATGCTTTAGTGGTGCAAATCAGCCCAGCTCTGCTCTGGTCACTGGACTTGTGCCTATTTACCACAGCCAAGGTCTCCCCCATGATGCCAAAGGACCTGTGAGCCCACAAGCCAATGAACCATCTCTGCTCTTTCCACGTCTCAGGAAAGACGTGGACCTGTTGGAGTGGGTCCAGAGAAGCGCCACAAAGATGATCAGAGGGCTGGAGCACCTCTCCTACGAGGAGAGGATGAGAGAGCTGGGGAAGGACTTTTTACAAGGGCACGTAGTGATAGGACGAGGGGGAATGGCTTCAAACTGAAAGAAGGTAGATTTAGATTAGATATTAGAAAGCATTTTTTCACTTTGAGGGTGGTGAGACACTGGAACAGGTTGCTCAGAGAAGTTGTGGAAGCTCCATCCCTGGAGGTGTTCAAGGCCAGGCTGGATGGGGCTTTGAGCAACCTGGCCTAGTGGGAGGTGTGCCTGCCTATAACAGGGGTGTTGGAACTCGATGATCTTCAAGGTCCCTTCCAACCTAAGCCATTCTATAATTCTATGGTTTCCAGCTGAGCCTCCGGGGTGAAGGATTTCCCCCCTCTGACCCATGAAATACCTCCCTGTTAACTCTCAGGACAGCCATGAGCGACTGAGCCCCGCTGAGTCATGTGCTGCTTCAGGCCTTGTAGCTTTTGGGTGGAGAAGGATGCTGAGGTTAGCCTCAGGCAACGTTAGCAAGTTCAGGGACCACTTGCTGTTTCTAAAAAGAATAAAAGTAGTCTCTTTTGTCTGTGGTCAGGTGGCCTTAGCCAGCGAAATCTTTGTGCTGGGACACTTTTAGGGCACATGGCAAAGAGGGGCCAGGAGGCAAAGCTGAGGTGCACGTAGTTCACGAAACACCTGCCAAGATGGAGGTCTGCCATGCTGGTGGACCTCTCCAGCACAAGCAGCAGTGGAAGAAACCTTCATGCTAAATCCCATCTCTACTATTGATATTGAAGAGCCTCACCTCAACCCCAAAGCATGAAATTTATTTTTACCTCCATCACCTTGTCAGACTTCTCCCCCTCCTTAAAACAGCTGACATCTCCCCTGTGTCTTCTCAGTGCCTTTTTCCCCTTCTCCTGGGTCCTTTCTCAAGGGCTGGCTCTTCAGGAGGGAGGCTGAGCATCTCCATTTGCTCTCCCTGGCTGTTGTCCCTCAGCCCTGCATCCCTCCCCCCTGCACGTCCCCCAGCCTCCCCCGTCATCTGGCACGGTGACGAGGATCAGTCCGTTGGGAACGGGTGGATGTGACATTTCCCTTTGGCCAAACACCTTCATCTTCTGAAATGCCAGAGCTGCCGAGCAATTACCCGGTGCACCAGGCAGGCCAGTGAAAGGCAGTTAATTGGGGACAGACGGATGACAAACTGCCACCGGCTCCCTCCTCCCCTTGCCTCCCACAACAGCCTTTAAAGTGCGATCTCAGGCTCGGTTCCCTTTTACACGTGCGAGGCCAGAAGCACCGAGACATGTCAGCGAGGGGACTACAGCCACTCAGGGACATGAGGGTCACCCCCTCCACCCCCCCACCCCTGACAGGGGCTTGGGAGACGGACCCTGGGAATGGTTTTGGAAGAGAGAAAAAATAGGTTTGCGCCAGGACCGCCTGCAGCCAGCCTGGATCACACCCAGAACTACCCCCATGCCAAAACAAAAGGAGAAGTGGAAACCAGAGGCAGCAGCTGTCCTTCCCCACGTCAGGATGCGTTACACCTCGGAGGGAGAAGTGCCAGAAGTGGGGTGAAAACCAGCAGGACTTTTGCACCTCAGAGGGAGATGTGGGAGAGCAGAGGGTGCTGAGACGCTGCTGTCCCTCCACGGCCGCCTGCTTTCTGCAGCGTTAGGGCTTTCAGCTGCTTTCAAGCAGCATCACGTACCAAATATCACCTGAAAGGCTGGAAATTGGACCAGGACACTCTCCTTTCTGGCCAGAGGCAAAACAAAGTAAATCCACGTCTCTCCCCCTGCTTTTAATGGCATGCAGAGCTTCCCCTTGGGAACAAGCCACCTCAGGAAGAAGAAGACCCAGCCTCTACCCTGTGGCTGCCGTTTCGCCCCCCGGCAGCAGCGAGCCTGTGCCCAGCTGCAGCCAGAATCAACGAGGACTTTGTTGTCCCCAGCAAAGCTTGGGGCTGCTGGTACGGAGCGTCCTGCACCAGCACTGTCAACCAGCCATGCTTCCAACCTCCTCCATCCGCCGGGATGCGTGGAGCACACTGAGCCCACGAGGGAGGGATGTCTCCATGGCACAGCGAATGCCCCCCGTGAATCCCAGGGGCTGACTCCCCCGCACGCCCTGAAGGCAGCCTGTCTGCCTGTCCTCCGACACGAGGATGCGGCACTGCGCTACCCCGCTGGTGAGGTGAAGAAGGCAGCGATTGCCTGCAGGTTTTGGCTTCAGGTGATGGAGGGAGAGAAAAAGAAACCCCCAGAAGGGGAGTTGTACCACCCTAACCACAGGCAAAGCCGGTACAGCCAGGTCAGACCAGGGGTCTGGGGGATCACCCCATCCCAGAAAGCTGAAATTAAGAGTTTGGCACAACCACCCCACAGGCACCACCACCCTCTTGCTTGCAGAGAGCCGTGACCCCTCTGAGCCTCCGAGGGCTGGAGACTTTGACAAAAAAGACACACAACTAGATGTTGCAGCACAGCCAAACGGGGCTACGACAATTAGTGGCAGCAAGTTTCCCAGCATATCGATGAAAATCCTGAGCCTAAATTGCACTGATTTCATATGGCTCTGTCAGCTGGGTGCTTGGGAAAACAGAAAAGGTCGGGCAGACTTGCAAAGCCAGGCGTTCCCCCCAAAGCTCCTTAAATCTTCTTTTACATTCAAGTAGTTTTGCGTTTCATCTGAAAAACAATAGCTCCGAGGCACGACCTGAGGCTCTGGCAGCCCCGCAAGCACACGCGTCAGCTCCAGCCCTCGAACTCATCTCCCCAAACTACAAGAAAGCAGCTGAGTCGCAGGGCTAACGTCAGCCCCAGCAGCTGCCAGGCACTGCAGGTCTGCAGCAGAGGGGTTAGTTTGCAAGCTGTGTTGCTTTTGGCAGCTGCCACAAGCTCTTGAGGCCCAACTTTTTAAAGAGATGTATCGTACACGCTGTGGGTTGGCGGCTGGAAAGGCCAGATCCTGGGTCAGGCACCTCTGCTTGGACGATGCCTCAGCTAGACAACAAGATGTGGTGTATGATCAGGGCTGAGATGAATTAGTGGAGATGGAAAGAGAGTTGAGAAGTGGAGCAACAAGGTGGGACAAGGGTTAGACCTTGGAAGCATGAACCTACCTGGAGAACCAGAAAGAAATCGAGTTGGTTAGGTGAGAGAAGAGCACACTGCAGATATGTGATGACCACATATGTGATGACCAACCAACCCTGCGGCTCAGCTCCTCAAGGAAGGGCAAGGAAGCTGCTGACCTACCAGCTCTCTTTTCTCACAAGTACAGAATATGGGGAAAAATTCAAGCACAGAAAAAGAGAACATTGTTTTTGACACCTCCTATGAGCTGGACGAGGAATCCCAACCTCAATTTGCAGCAAAGGGATGGACACTGAAGATGAAAGGGGATCACAAAGTTCAGCAATACCAACCATGAGGCGCACCAGTGGCTTGGGAAAATGAACTGGTCGCAATCCCAGCCTTCCCATGAAGAACCAGAACACACTCACCTATCCTGGTGGGGAAGATGTCCTCATTGTTAATGAGCATCTCGATCCAGTCCATCAGCATACACATGTACTGTGGGGCAGACAGCTTGGTTGGCTTCTTGTATTTGCTATCGTCCTGCCACCTGTACTCGTATTTGAGCCCACCCGACATGATGGGGCAGCTCTTCTCCGTGCAGTACTCCGACATGGTGCCGTAGATGAGGTTGATGCGGTTGAAGAAGTCCACCACGTGCACGGCAATCCAGTCATTGATGCTCTCGCCGGGAGGCAGCTGCACCACCGCTTTCAGGTCCAGCCCGGACTTGAGGGAGGCCTGGGCTTTCTTGTACAGCTCGAAGCGCTGGGTGCCAGGCTCAAACTTCTTTCGAGGACGAAACGTTTTGTCTTTGTTGAAGACTTGCTTGAGACACAACGCCATCGCGGGCAGGGCCAGCCAGGGTGAGGGCAGAGGCTCGGCGCGACGTGAAACCCAAGGCTGGGGGTCTTCAGGGGTGAAGGTTTCTGGGAGCAGAAAGAGACATTTTGGTCACCTATGAAGGCAGCTCCACGTGTGGGCACGCTTGCAGGGACAAACCAGGAGGCTGGCTGGCCCCACTGCTGCTGCAGCACATGGGGATGGAGATTTGGGGTGAGCTCCCAGCCCCCCCCCAGCCAGCAGGGTGACCTGGAGCAGCTGCTGCCACCTCACACAGCAGCTCCCGGCAATGGAGAGGGTGAGCACTGCCACACACACCCCATGCAGAGCTCCACAGCAGAGAGAGCCCTTCCTCCCTCCCGAGCGCTCCGGGAGCTCGTCGGGCTCCAGCCACCCTCTTACCTCCGGGGCTTTTATCAATAACTGCTGCCATAAAATGAGATCCATGATATCAGTGGAGCTCATCAGCCCAGGCAGCCCCAACCTGGTGGCCCTTTCCTCTTCCAGCAAAGGGGAAGCATCTCTTTCCCAGGAATTTTTCAGTACAAATAACCCCCGACCCTGCCGCGGCAGCTGGCAAGCGATGCCCTGGGGACCGCGCTGCGACCGCAGCTGGCTGCGGGTTCACACAGCCCCGGCACCGAGATCAATGGGAAAAGATGGTGGTGGTGGCTTATTTTTGTTGTTCTGCCCCGTGTGTTTGTTCGAAAGAACAAAACCCGCGTGCAAAGAAGGGAAACGGCAGCCCAGCACAGCAACGTGACGTGCCAGGATGCGGCCATCCCTCCAGGCGTGCACACAATGCACACAGGAGTCAGCTGGGTGGCGAGTTGATGCTCGAGGTGACCTGGTCTGGAAGTCATCGCTCTGCAAAGCGCTGAGCTCACCCCTTCCTGCCTGCGGTTAACGGCACAGACAAGGACTGCAGTATTTCCCTTTTTTTTGTCTTTTCATCCCTTCAAGCTCCTGTGGGAATCCCATCCGCCCCGGGCTGCACTGGACAGGCTGAAATACACCTGTACCTTTAGTAACCTGCGCTCATCATCGGTGGTGGTAACATAACATCAAGGTCCCCTTGTGCCAAATGCTTTGATAAGGCTTAGGGAAGAGAAAGGCCTCCGACAGCCTCCCCCGATGGCAGGAGATGGAGAAAGAGTTAAAAAAAAAAAAAAAAAAGAAAAAAAGATTCATGGAAAGGGGAAGTGACTTACCCAAAGTCACGAGGAGGAGGGAATGGTGCCCAAGCAAAACTTGGGTGCACGTTTATCATTAAAAAGATAGCTCCTAGCCAAAACCTTGCTATATAAACTCTGCTTTCTAAACTTAGTCCTGAGCCACAAACAGATCCTATTTTGCCCAGCAGAAACCAGTTAAACATCTTGCAAGAGAAACCCTGTGCTCTGCTCAAAGCCCACCCACGGGGGCATCACTAGGAGGCAGCAGGACCTAGTGACCTCCCCAAACACCAGCAGGATCTGCCCTGCGGGGGTTTCTACACCACAGCCAGCACGTGGTTGTGAGGGGAAAACCCTGGTGTGGGTGCAAACCCTGGTGTGGGTGCTGTTAGTGCACTAACCACAGGCTGGAGCATTGCTTTGCTGACATTATGTAGTTCACAGCATGGTGGTACCAAACCCCACCATGCTCTGCTCTACCCAGGTACAACCAAACCTGGAACCGTATGTTTTTAGGTGCTTTTTCCCTCACGGAGGGTGTCACAGCCATCACGCAATGTTATGTAGTATGGCTTTAATACCTGGGTATCTGCAAACCTTCTCCAGATCACATCGCTGGGTGGGATTTTAATGGCTCCAGCCCTGCTGTTCTCATTTATTGCCAAAGCGCAATGACTGGGGGATGTTTCTTGGATGCTTTTTCCTCCCCTGCCCCAAGCAGCTGGCTCCAACCACGTCGATGAGCTTTTCTTGCTGTTAGGCCCCGATGAGAGCTGTCTCAAAAAAAAAAAAAAAAAAAAAGCACAAGCTCTCCAAAATGCCAACTGATGGAGGGAGCTGCCATCACGTCATGACTCCTATCTGTCCCGAGGGGAAGGGATTCTGGTATGGCAGCCCCGAGGGAACCCAACGGAGGTCAGGGAACTCCGGGCACAGCGAGGCTGTAAAGAAAAGCCTTTATCCAGGTTCTCCCACCCGGCTGTCACATATTCAAGGCACATCCTGTTGATAACACCTCTTAAAAAAACAGCCTCCTGGGGAGTTTGCTAATGCATAACATTTCTAAAATACATACATTTACATACATATATATTTATATATAACTACTGCAACGGAGTTCTTAATCTAGTAACGTAGGAAATGCTGGGATACCCTTTGGGATGAGGCACCCAACAGGGTCTGTCCGCATGGAGGTAGGCGCGATGGGGCTGAGCAGTGCCCGGCCCTGCAGCCAGCGTGGGAGGGAGGGGGTCAGCGGCGCCTCTGGTGCTTTGACCCCCCCTCTCAAAGCACTTGTCACTAACTGGCTCTGCCACCAAGGCAGGACATGGGGCTGCCAGCACTGAACCAGCACGTGGGGCTGTCCCTGCCTTGCTGCAGTCCACACCCTCACACGTGGATTATTTTTCCTCTCTCTCCCATCACCAGCCAGGGGCAGAGGGCTCTGGCTGAAACATAAAGGCCATTAAAACGAGCAAAAATACAAAATCATGCACCTAACGAGAAGTCGGGATTTCCTCATCTGACACTTGGCAGCTTCCCAGGTTGGGGACGATGCAGCACCCACTAATGCGTCCTGCAGCTCCCTCATCCCTGTCCCCAGCCGGTCCGTGACCCCCGACAAAGCCGAGTAGCCCCTTTGCCCAGCACCCAAATAAAGCCCAGTGACTGCCACCCCGCAGGGCTGGACAGGCATCACACGGCCCCACGCCAAGCCCATGTCCGTGGTCTTTTTGCCAGGTAGATGGGGGATGAACAACTTTGTTATCCCTGTGTTAGACCGGACCTATTCCACCAGACAACACAGCCCCTCCAGGTTAACATCAATACAAGCAGGGACCGGGACCTGCCCCAGGAGGTTTCCCTGGGATTTGAGCGAGGCAAGTTGTGCCAACAGACATTTCTCTTGTGTCACCATTTCTGCTGGCCTCGGCTCCATTCGCTGTGCTCCAGGAGCTACTGTGGTTTGCAGGATCTTCCATGCAGAGACTGGGCTGTTCCACAGTGATGAGAAGCCACCCTGGCAGAAAATATCCCATCAAACACATCACTTGCAAGCCATCAGCAACAAAATATGTTTTCCGTGAATGTGAGGCAGTTCCTGTGCCTCACACTGGAAGTCCATTGCAAATATTGAGCCACTCACTGGAAAATAAACTGCATGTCATCTCCCAAAGCCATTCTCCTTCCCCATAACTCATCCCACAACTGCATCTCTGTATCATCCACAACTGGATCTCTCTGTTACCCTGCAGGCAGCTCTCACTTATCAGGCAGGTGGGAATGTGCCTCACACTTCAATACCATCCTAATAAAACACCAATTACAAAAAAAAAAAAGCAATAAACCTGCTAAACATCTGCCAGCTGTTTTCCTACTGCGTATCTGTTAGAGATTCCCGGCAAGGTGGGAGCAAAACCTGTTGCTGCCCAAATGCTTGGAGCAGATCCGTCCGCCGAGCCCACGGGATGCTGACACGGCACCGCAGCCTTTCTGCTCCCCGGCCAGCGGCACACACTAGAGTAACATGAGCGGTTTTGCTTTTGGGATCCTCGCCAGCATCACTACCAAATTACCAAGTCATTAAAAGGCCTTGTGAATCTTTACTGGAGAAAAATGTTCTCCAGAAGTGAAATTTAACACAAAGCCAAAAACACATCCTGGGATTTATGACCCAAAGAAGCAGGGAGAGGCGCTGGGCCAAAACCCAGATTTGTTCTCCACCTCGCTCCAAAGCTTTCACTGCCCAGAGAGGTGGATGTGCAGGGAAAAATGTGAGCAGTGGAGGGAGGGAGCTGCACGGAGTGCTGGATGGGGGCTTTAAATACCAGCTATGGCCTTTGCAGTTGGGGTGCTGAGGTGGGATGTACCAGCCTGGAGCAAAGTTACTGATGCCTCAGTTTCTCCTTGGGCGGGGACCCAGCACCTGCCCACACTTTCTGGGAAGAAAGGCAAAATCCTTTGGGAATGGACCCAGATGCATCCCGAGTCTAACTGGTGGAAAAGGGCATCAGCAGCAAACGTTAAGACAAGATTTTCCCAGCGTCCACCTTTATGCATCCTACTCGGCTGGGTGCTCTTCTGTCACCGGCTGAGGATTTGGGACAGGTCCACAGAAAGAGACGGAAAATGGGAGATCTTCCAAGGTTTAGCTGCAGCGTGAGGTTCAGCTGAGCCTGACGTTCAGGGCTGTCATGTTCCTGGAAATCAGGCTGTGGTCCACTGGGGCTTGGGGTGGGACAGGAGACCCATCCAAGTCCAAATCGCTGCTCACACTGCCCATTTTGGGAAATCCGAAGGGCGAGTTGCCATTCAACAAGCTTAGACAGCAGTTTCCTACAACATGACTGTACACATCCCGCTACTGGCCCGTGCTGGCAGGGCCTGGACCGGTGCCGCGGTGGCAACTTGCAGGTCTCTCTGCCTTCAGTTCCCATGTGCAAAATCAAAGCTTTCCCGAGAGGAGCCTTGGCAAAGGCTGCAACCCCACTTCACCGCACCGCAGTTCCCATCGTGGGGTGGTGCCGGCACCCCGGGGGCTCACACATCCCTTTCTGAAGCATCTGCAAACCCCCAAATCAAACGTCATCCTGCTCCCAGGAGCAGACAGGGAGTGAAGCTGGGGGCCGCGGAGCCGGAGCCTTTTCCCGCTGTCACCCCGTGTCCCTGCTGAGGACGGTCAGAAGAGGATGAACGAAGCTGCTGGATGGGAAGAGGCGGCCGCTTCCCATGGGACATCCACGCCACAGCGTGCTCGGTGCTCACCCCCATCCGCACGCCCAAAATAGCCCTGGCTTTGTGGAGAGCTGGCTTCAAACCCAGCTGAATGGCCAAAAAACCCCATCCGCGGCTGCAAAAGCTGCTGGCTTCGGTCCTGCCCCTGTTTTTACCAGCGGCAGCAGCAGAAGTGAAACTCAGTTGGGTTCAGCAAGAGCCAAATGAGCGCAGGGTTAAGCTCTGCAAGGGCAAGGCAGGGCCGCTGCCGGGGATGTAGCAGGCAGAGACACGTGAAAAACTGATTTCCTAGATTGCTGGCAGGTCCAGAGATGAAAGGAAATGAAATGGATGGGGGGGGATGTAAGTTCAGGGTCAAACTAAGCCACTAATTTCAGATTTGAGAGTTGTTTTGTTTTTTTACTTAAGCTTTTTTTTTTTTTCTTTTTTTTATCATTTGAAAACCGCAGAGGAACACGTCAAGGCGAAGGCTTTGTTGTAAATTAAAAACAACTCTGAAAGGTCTGTTTAGAAACTGGCAAAACAAAAGGGGAAAGCAGGCAGAGCGGCGGGAGGGGTCCTCCCCCCCCCCCCAGCCCTGCCGGCACGAGGCAAGGTCACCAAACGAAAACTTCCAGTTTTGACCCCAAATAAGCTTTAGGCAGAAACCCAGCGGGAAGGATCAGTCAGACGCACCACCGCCCTCCAGAGTGGTGGGCACTGGGGACAACCCTGTTCTCCTTGCCTCAGTTTACCCACTTCCAAAACTCCTCTCCCTCCCTGGGCTGCCTTTATACTAAGGGCTGCAAAAGGAAAGGCTTCAAAGGGGAAAAGGGCTTTGCAGGTGCCGCTGGGAAGCATTAAAGATTGTGGAGGGGAAGGAGAAGGGAAGGCTCTGACACCAGCACCTCCGGTGCCCAGCGGCATCCTCTCTGGATCCGGCCTGAGACGGTTACACACTCGCACAAGCATCTGACTGGAAACCACAGGCGGCCGCTTTAGCAGCACGCTCCAACCCTCACCGGCAGTGCAGCAGCCGGGGAGCACAGCAAAAGGTCCGACGCCACGGGCAATCCGCAGGGAGACTCCTGCTTTGGGAAGAGGCGGCAGAGGGAGAGCGGAGATCCACGTGGCTCCAGGCACCAGAGAGCAACGCGGAGGTTAAACACCACCAGCTCTGTACATCCCCCTCGGGCTCCCCCGGGGCATCTTGCCTTTGGCCGCCCAGATGTCTACTTCTGCTTCCACGCTTTAGGGGATTCCCTTCTCCCCACCGCAGGCAGTGTAGAAGTCCGGTCCTGCCCCATCCCCGGCAGAGGAGCAAGGCAGGCATCAGCTCAGCCACCGTCTGCCAGAGCCCCGAAACAGCCAGCCAGCCTCCAGATGGACAGTCTGACCAGAAACCAGCTGGCCTTGGGGCTCGGCTGGCTTTTTGCTGCTCGAGGAAGCATTACTGTCTGGCTGCTGACTCGACAGCCCCGTCTCTGAGCTTCCCTTCAAGCCCTAGAGAAGTCCTGTTGCAAAGTTTGATCTTCAACCTGTCCTAGAGCATCTTTGCAATCAGGGCTTCTTCTACGTGGACTTGAAGGTACGTCAGGAGCATCCCACTGGGCCAAAGCTGCCTCTCTGGAGCATCCTTGGCACTGCAGCCACCTCAGCCCCAATCCAGCTGGGGGCTGTGGGTGGATGGGGCTCCTAGAGAGGGGAATGTATCCCCTCTTTTCCAGCCTTTGCAAGAGCCATGTCTGGTTTTAATCATCCAAGGAAGGGGGTTTGCAGAAGGATGATGCTGGGGAGCACAGGCTCGGGGCGCTGGCCCCACTCCCTCTGTGCTTCCTGCTGGAGCCAAGCCCCAGCTGGGCTGTCCGTGAGAAACGGGGTTATTGGCTGCCGATCCCAAATATAACCCAAACGATGGAAAATTCCAGGAAACGAGCCAAGACAAGATGCCGGGAGGGGGATCAAGGCCCAGCACGTGGGCTGAGGGAGCTGCAGAGAAGCTCTGAGCACTCCGTCATCTCCCTGCTGCCAAACCCTCCTTGTGCAAAATCCCCCCCACCCCTGCCCCGGTGCTGCGGAGACCTGTGAGAGGTGCGAGCATCCTCCAAGACAGCCCCTGAGCATCCGTCTCCGGAGCAGCCACCTCCGGAACAGCAGCAGGACTCAGTCCCCTGTGCCCTGGCTGGGGGCAGCTGCCAGCGGGAAGCCCCCCCGGGGGCTTCCCCCCCGCTCACCCACCACCCGGA
>NW_009648332.1:5955020-5958522 GCF_000708025.1 Charadrius vociferus | reverse complement strand
CCCCCTCCTTGCCCTGCCTCACTGCCACGCCACCGGCAAAGCAGCAGCTCCCTGAGGACCACAGTCCGGCCCAAAGGCACCAAAAAAGTTTTATCCCGAGTCACCCAAGATGCCTCCAAGCGGAAAAGCAAAGCCCCATCTCTCCAGGATAGGTACCTCATTCCTGGGGGCTGGGATCTCGCTGCTGCCACCAGTGACTTCCTGGGAGCCCTGCAAAGAGGTGTCCAACAGCCTCCGCGGCACCCGACTGCTCTGGTTCAGTCCCGAGGGTGATTATTCCACCATCAGAGCCGTAATCCCAAACACTGGGAGCTCCAGGCCTGCGAGCCCAGGGGAGAAGAGGAGAGGAGAGAAGCCAGCTGCTAAAAACCCATCGCCGCCGCTTGCTCTCACCCAGTTCCCCCCCGCCCACAACTTTCCGCCTTCCCTCCGACAGCGGCAAAACCACTGCTGGGACTGTCCCACCCGGGAAACGGGTGTCTGCCCACACCACGAGCTGCCGGCAGGGCTGCCCGTCCCCAGCTTTCCCCTGCTTGTCCCCCCGCTTCCCCTGCAGACCCCCCGGCCATCTACACTAATCCCCTGCCCTGCCGGCGGCAGCTCCCGGACCCTCCCGCATCCCCAAAACAGTCTCCCTCCATATTTACACACTGGCAGCTGAGCCGAGACACCATGGAGGAAGGGGAAGAGGCTTCTGCAGGCATCCATGCCCCGGCTGGGTGAAGGATGGCTCCTCGCCAGGCTAACCCCGACCAGCTCTTGCCCAGCCCGTGCTTAAAAGCACCCCAGGAGCATCCTCGGGGGTGCAGCACCGGCTTTTTCCACCCCCAGCACTCACCTCATCCCCCGGCACTCCCGACTTCCAGCCTCAAACCCCTCCGCTGCACTTTCTGCTCTTACTAGGGAAAAAAAAAAAAACCAAAAACAACAAACAAACAAAAAAACCCCAAAAAATTAAGAAGAAAAAAAAATCCAAGTCAGGCTCCCCATCAGGACTATCGGGGGTTTGGGGATCGCAGCGGCAGGGAAAGCTGCCGCGCTCCGGCGCTCGCCGGGGTTTCCTTACAGAAACCCGGGGCAGAGGGTTTTTCTCTGGCCGGTGGAAGCTGTCCTGCCAGCCCCCATGGTGGGCAGCCCCGCTCACGGGTGGGCACCCCCACCCACGCACCATTCCACGATGGTGAGGTCCTTTTTGGGGCGCGTTCCTGCGCCGCTGGCTGGCTCCGGGCTTTCACGGGACAGCAATGCACTGCGGGGAAAGGAGATGAAAACCCTGCAGTATTTCCCGCTGCCCCCTCATCTTTTGTACAGTCCCTCTCCCTTCATCCTTCCCCCCACCCCACCCCCCCCTCCGCTGCTTTTACACGCACACAAAAATCCGCCGGAGTTTTCAGTGCCAGGCCAAGCTGGATGCCGTCCAAAGCAGAAAAGCCAGAGAGAGGGGAAAGATTAAAAAAATTTTAAAAGGGCAGAAAAAGTTTTCGCTGCACAGAGCAGACTTACTTTCTGTCGGTCTCGGCGGCGGGGTGAGCTCTGAAGCGCGTTGTGGTATTTAAATACCGCTCGGCAAAAGCAAGCCTGCGCCAGCACGCTCAGCGCCGAGAGGAGCGCCCAGCCGGCGTGGGATGGCTCGGCACGGGCTGCCACTCTGCTTCGGGGTCAGAGTCCCCGGGTGGGGATTTAAAACCCGTGGAGCATCCCACGCCTGGTGCTCACGGGTGTTGCAGCGGGGTGGGAGGCGACAGCGCGGCCCTGGCGATGAGGGTCGCACGTCTGTCCCAGGGGAGCATCCCGGCTCGGCCGCGGCGAGATGAGATGCTCGCGTTGCTGGAAACGTCTGCAAATTGTTTGGCACCGGGACAGTGCTGGCAAGGGAAAATGTTTCTAGGCTGTGCTTAAATGTGCGCTGAACTCGGGTTCAGCCCAGCATTTGCCGGTGATGGGGTGAGGTGGGGGGTAAGGAGTGTGAGAAAGGAAACCACAAACTCCGCAGCCCGAGACGATGGGAGGATCTGGCTGCAGGAAGGTCTGCACCAAGCAGGAGGGCTCAGGTTTGCCTCCCGAAACCCCGCCTGGCTTCCCCCGCGGCTGCGCATTTACCTTCCGCCCCTGTGCAGACCGTGCACCCAGTAGGACGGATCTCTGTAGGATCTGGAGTCCTTCTCCTGTAACGAGGCTTCTCAGGTGATGCCATGGTTTGCCTTTGAGGCACAATGTTCAAAGAGACTCTAAAAATAAAGTTACCTGCCTGGTGATGGCAAACACCCTCGATTTTCCAGCAGCCCCCCGGAGCAGACAGCAACGATGGAGCTCAACCCCAGGCCCTTCAAGGCATCTGCTCTGCCCTCTTCCCTCTCCCTGGGCTGGGGCAGGGCCCAGCACAGCACTGGTTTTGTGCAGGTGCAATAGAAACTATTTGTCACCTGCAGCAGCATCTGATGAGGAGCAAAGAAGACATGGAAATGCCCATAGCATCAGGGCAGCAGCTGCCAGCGGATCACTTTCGGCCGGAGCCAGAGGGAATCGGTGCTTGCACAGCCCAGCAGCTTTCCTGCCTGTGCCTGTTTGGGATGCGGCTGATGGGCGGGTCGTGGTCCAGGTGATGGGAGAAGGACACATCGAGGACATGAGGGATTCACCCGTGCTTGGCACCCATGGCAACACGAGATGGCTGAGGCGTCTCACACCTGCAGCGTGTTTCTGCAGAAAAGGTAAAACCCAGAGGCAAAGCGCACTCGGCTCCTGGGGCGGGAGGGAAGCACGAGCTGACAAATTCGTCGGTTCATCTGCTTCCCACCATCATCATCAGCTAACTCAGTACAACAGCTGGAAGCTCAGCTCCACGTGTACATCCTCCCCAGGACCTGAGGGCTGGCTGACAGAGGCAGAGCCTTTTCCACGTCAGACTGGCCCCGCTCCTGAGCGAACCTCTCACGGTCATTGCAGATGGTCTCAGGTTGAAGTCACACCCCTAAAACCAGGATCTGGAGCCCAGTAGGTTCCTCCTGGCCGCTGGGGAACCAGCCCCATGCCCGGCTCCAGCAAGTTCAGCCAGCAGCAGCTCTGCAAAGTCTTCTTTTGGCACCTGGGGAGTGTCCCCAACACGGGATGCTCCCTACTCACATGGTGCAGCTGCCCCAAGTCCCAGCAAGGGCTAAGCAATGGCTGTTGTCCTCCACCCTGGGGACCTGGTGGGCACCAGTATCCACGCTCATCCCTGAGCGCTGCAGGAAACCGCAAAATGGCCTCGGACCTCACGAGCGGGAGGCAGAGGTCTGCGGAGCAGATGTAACTCCCGACAGCTAATGCCAAGCCAGGAGGAAATTTTCAACTGAAGCCCCAACAAAAAATGGGCACAAATCCAAAACTGAGGGGGGTTTGGCCATACGGCAAAGATCCCAGAGGGAACACACAGCCAGGATTTACATCTAGGCAAGATGGAGCCAAAATACTTAGAGGCAAGACTGGGGTCCCTCCCACCCTCAGCGGTCTGGAGCCAAAG
>NW_009648332.1:5919396-5954997 GCF_000708025.1 Charadrius vociferus | reverse complement strand
GAAGATGCATCAGCTGCAGCCCCACAAGTTCACAGGAGCGAGCAGCATCTCCTGCTCAGGGAGTTTCCCCCTCGCACGAGGCTTTGGGTTTTGGAAACCACTCAGAGCAGAGAGCCCATGGTCCCGGAGCCACCCGGGGTCCCAGCTGTGGGGAGGGAGGGCAGGAGTTGCTTGGGAGAGAGGAAAAGGTCCAAGGGGCAGGTTTGGGGCAGGAGGGATGTGTTATTGTGAAGAGGGCATTCGTCTGTCCCGGAGGAAGGAAGAGGGGGGTTGGTCCCACTCCCGCAGGCAGGTGCATGGCTGAATTTATCCGGGGGGGAAGGAAGCAGGGAAGGAAGCGAGCCTGGAGCGCTGGATGGCTCCATCGGACCTCACGGGCGGTCACGGGAAGAGGCCCAACAGCGATGTGGCTTCGCACGACTCAGCAGGACACAGCTGCAGCAGGGTGGGGGAATGATGGTGAGGTGTGGTGAGCCCCCCAACACAGCCCCCCACCGGTGGGGGAGATGCTTGTGCCCTGGCAGGGCTTGAAGGCTCCGTGGTTTGCAGACCAGGAGACACAGTAAAGGGAGCAGTGGGTTTGCTCCGGTTATTCCCAGAGAAGCAAAGGATGTGCCCAGAAAAGTTTGCCTCGGCTATGCAGCGTCAGGAACAGCCAGTTCCTCCTCCTCCCTGCTCCACCGAGTCCTGTGCAAGCTTGGAGATAGGGAATGGGGACTTCCTCAGCCGCGGATGAGAGGGGATGGGAATCCTGCTGTCTGCTAAAGCACAGGGGAGGAAAAAAAAAAAAAAAGAAAAAAACCAGGAGCATATGAAAAAGCACCAGAGTCAGCATTTTAAGTGAAGGTAAGAACATCATCCTTCAATCTGCACTTCCTTGATTGCTGCGACAGCCGCCTCTCACAAGGCAGGGTGTCTCCCCCGGGAGCAGGTCAGGTTCTGGGATTTCTGCTGACGCGGGCGTATCGGGGGCGCCGGGGGTGGGTGGGCAAAACGGGTTTTTGAGACGAAGCTAACAAGAGCCTCTTGGTTGCAAAACTTGCTCCACAGCTCCTAGGAGGAACTGCTGCCACATCCCTGGCCCTGGGCTCTCCCCCAGCCGGAGGCAGCATGGAGGGATGGAGGTGGCTCCTGCAGCACCTGGTTCCTTTGTGAAGACCCTGGTCCACACGGGGGTGGAAATCAGAGAAGCGACCTGGAGAATGAGCGTGGAATGGTTGCCCTCCCCAAGGCAGCTCATTTAGGAGCCAGGACACCAGGCCAGGAGAACAGTTTGTCTAACTAAGAGCAGCCCACCATGTTATTGACCTGGATATTTGAGGTTTTTTTAGAAAAAGACTCGCTCCGAGCTTACATCGCTGAGGAAACAGGCTCATGCAAGCCATGTGTGCGCCGGTAGCTCAGAATAAGGAGACAAACCTCCCCTCTAGCGGCTGTACGGCACAATTAAGTCTCGCACTCACCTCCTCTCCCCCACGCCAAGACCAACAGCGTTATTTTCACTGGCTCCAAGGCTCAACGCGGATCCTGTGTGCATCCAACGTCCTATGGACATGCCGGGGCCACAGCCGGTGGCCAGCAGGATGGTGCCGTGTGTAAGTGCATCCCGGGCACCAGAGAAACCACGCAGCCAGGAAAGACCACTGGCCTGTTTCTGCAGCAAGGATGGTTTGTGAGGCCAGTTCTTCAGCTGAGTTACTCCCCCTTACAGCAAGCCTTTAGTGGGATGGAGGATCAGGCCTAGAGTTTCTCCAGGACCTTTTTATGGCAGGTCTTCATCCCAGTTTCAGCTTCATCGCCACCACAGCAGCCGCCAGCACAGATCTGACTGCACTGCTCAAGTCCTAACCGTAGCACAAGCACACGCATTAGCACATACACTTCCAAAAGGAAGAGCTAAGAGCTTCCACTTCTCCATTTACAAATTAGGGAGCTTATTCACACCCTGTCAAACTTGCAACCCTACAACTGGGCCACCCAACACTGAACCAACTCTGTCGTCTATGACCAAGATGCTCTGATGGTGCAACGCGTCAGACTACAGGGCCATCTGCTGTTAGGACAGGATTGAGTGCACCCTCAGTCAGTTTGCCGACAAAACCAAGCTGTGTGGAGCGGTCAACATGCTGGAGGGAAGGGATGCCATGCAGAGGGACCTGGACAGGCTGGAGGGGTGGGCCTGTGCAAACTTGATGAAGTTCAACAAGGCCAAGTGCAAGGTCCATCACATGGGTTGGGGCAGTCCTAAGCACAAATACAGGCTGGGCAGAGAATGCATTGAGAGCAGCCCTGAGGAGAAGGACCTGGGGGTGTTGGTTGATGAGAAGCTCAACATGAGGTGGCGATGTGCACTTGCAGCCCAGAAGGCCAACTGCATCCTAGGCTGCATCAAAAAAAGCATGCCCAGAAGGTTGAGGGAGGGGATTCTACCCCTCTACTCTGCGCCCGTGGGAGCCCACCTGGAGTACTACACAGAGTACTTCAGCAACATTCACAGGTCCAGGGACTGAAACCCAAGTCTTAGGGGCTCCCCAGCAAACCCCTGGTTCAGACCACAAACCAGCCTTCATGCTCTGAACTTCTGCATTCATCCAAGACAAGTTTTATCTAGCTCCAGCTGGAATTACACAGTTTCTATGATGCTTGCTTTTTTCTATCTAACTAGAAAAAATATTCTAAAGGTTGGACTACAGAGACCACAGCTTTATTACAAGGAAGAAGATGGCGTTTTTTCATGTAGACAATTCATATGTAGAAAACAATTTTTTCTTGTAGACAATTATTCTTTTCATGCAGACAATTATTTTTTTTTCACATAGACAATTATTTTTTTACACATAGACAATTCATATGTTCAACAAGGCCAAGCGCAAGGTCCTGCATGTGGGCCAGGGCAATCCCAAGCACGGACACGTGCTGGTTGGAGAATGGATTGAGAGCAGCCCTGAGGAGAAGGACCTGGGGGAGTTGGTCGATGAGAAGCTCAACATGAGGTGGCGATGTGCACGTGCAGCCCAGAAGGCCAACTGCATCCTAGGCTGCATCAAAAAAAGCATGCCCAGAAGGTTGAGGGAGGGGATTCTACCCCTCTACTCTGCGCCTGTGGGAGCCCACCTGGAGTACTACGTTCAGCTCTGGAGCCCCCAACATAAGAAGGACGTGGACCTGTTGGAGGGAGTCCAGAGGAGGGCCATGAAGATGATCAGAGGGCTGGAGCACCTCTCCTGTGAAGACAGGCTGAGAGAGTTGGGGTTGTTCAGCCTGGAGAAGACTGTGAACACCTTATAGCAATTTTCCAGTATCTGAAGGGGGCTTACAAGAAAGCTGGAGAGGGACTTTTTACCAGGGCACGTAGTGATAGGATGAGGGGGAATGGTTTCAAACTGGAAGAGGGTAGATTTAGAATAGATATTAGGAAGAAATTTTTCACTTTGAAGGTGGTGAGATACTGGAACAGGTTGCCCAGAGAAGTTGTGGAGGCCCCATCCCTGGAGGTATTCAAGGCCAGGCTGGATGGGGCTTTGAGCAACCCGGTCTAGTGGGAGGTGTCCCTGCCCATGGCAGGAGGGTTGGAACTCAATGACCTTTAAGGTCCCTTCCAACCCAAACCATTTGATGATTCTATGGTTATAATCTGTAGGAATACAGACTATAACCTGTATATGGATCATACAGGAATACAGTAGGAAATAGTTGTCTGAAGCTTCCCCGCTCACAGCAGCATTTCAGCAGCACAGTCCACTGGACTGGCCTGGTGGAGAAGACACAGCAGTAACATTTTTCAGGGCTGCAGCAAAACCCCGTCCCCAGCAGCAGATCTGGGAATACCCTCCCAGGAGGGTGTGCAGCTTTCAGCTTTGTAAGCACTCCGCTATCTCCCTGCCCTTGCACACACGGGCACATACAAGCCCAGCCGGATCTTTGCTCCTCTGCCCCTCGGGGAGATGCAACACTGACACCACGTCGGTCATTTCTGTGCCAAGTGGTCTCATGCTGACGCAAGAGTTCACATGTTATGGCGTGCACTTCAAGGCAGAAATAAAGCCCTTGTTACCTCCACCAGTCCATCCCACCTCTGCCAAGGCCAGAAAATGCAGTCGCTTGCAAAACGGCTGCATGCAGTACAATCAACTTTGCCTGTTCAGTTTGGGTCTTATTTAAAAACCTTTCCGACACATGCAATGCAAGAAATATTTCCTTTTTTTTCTGATTTTGCCACTTCTGTCTGTCTTAAACCCTTGGAGAAGTTCTTCACTTGGGATTAATCACATGAGAGGTTGAAAAAAACACCACTCAAAATTACAGGTAGTGACTGCTACAGCCTTTACTAGAGACTTTTGGGTTTTAAACCTAGAAAGAAGCTCAGGTGTAGATTTGGAAGCCTTGAACTTCACTCCTGTTGCCCATGACTCTTCTAGAGATGTTGTATTACAGCTATATTAAAAATTAATAAAGCAACTTTGACTTCTTCAAAGCGGGAAGTGAATAATGAATCAAAACTGCCCTTATTTCAGCTAAGGGAAAATGATAAGTGGAGCACGAATGCTGTAAAATAGAAGTAGAAAGGCTCTTTAATATAATGGTGATTTGCTGTTCAGATTATAACAGCCCTCTGCACATCTCCTCTGATCATTCCCCCGCTATGCACACGCTCACAGACCCAACGCAATAAGAAACAAAGAGACATTACCAGAGAGTAAGACCATCTTCTTGCAGCAAAGCTCCAGGAGAAAGTAGCCCTCTTCTAAAAACATCTTGTAATTCCCTGAATGGACAAGAGTTCACACCCAATGTACACGAGTCGCTGCTAAAATAGACCCCAACAATAAAACCTTACTATCTACCTTCAGTGCTTAGCTGGATACTGTTCATGTCCAAAGGATGAGCTGAGAAAGTATGGAGTGACAGTGAGTATGACACCAACAGGCTCCTACAATTACACTGGCAAACAGATTGTGTAAAAGCCCTTTATAACTAATCACAGCTCTGTATCAGGTCACAGTTAAGGGTAGCACAGAAAATCTGTTACCAGCCCTGCCCAAAAAATGGGTCTTCCTCTAACAGAGACAAGCCGCATACCCTTCTTGCCTCCATTTCTTTGGCAAAGGAGGGAACGCTTACCAGCTTCAGCAGGCTGATACGGCCTGGTCATAACAGACAATTGGTGCTAAGGGCAAGTTAGTGCCAGGGATTTGATGTGGATATGGGAAATATTTCAGCATTGCTTCTGCAAAGCTCCTGTCTGTCTTCTGTTTACGTGCCTACCTGTGCAGCAGTGTTATGCTGATAATCCACACGCGGGCTGCACATCACTTAGCACTGCCGCAGTATGCCCTCATCCGCAGAAACACTGCCTCTGCCGGGAATGAAAACAAGAGAAGCTCCAAGCACAAATGCTTTGGAGTTCTTTTGTTGAAGGCAGGTTTAAAAAAACAAACCAGTCCTTAAAAGCCAGATTCTTACCAACACTGCTGTGTTAAAGCTGCTGTGCATATTCACACCAATGCATTTTTTTCATCGGTTGTCTCTTAGCAATCGAGAAGCCAGCTGGTGGCTCTAGCTCTGTTACTGTGCCATTCCGTCTTGCTTTTATTATGGATAGTGCCCTTCCTGAAATGGGAATGAGCTATTTTCTGTCCCTTCAAATACCATTTGTAGAGTTGGCTGACTAGATGCCAGTCTGAGAAAAAATGAATTCTATAAAGCATGCAATAATTCCTCTGCACTATTCAAAAACATACAAAAATAATCCCATGTTTATAATACCCTACTCCTCAAGAAAAGCATCTCTAAGACAGAAACACAGCAACAGGATAAAATTAATATATCAGTTAAGAAGCACAAACTTCCCAGAACAAATCTAGTCACTCTATTTTTTAATCCTGAGAAAAACACAGGCCACAGTATACATCTGTGTAAGGAACCTCACGCACAAAGTAACAAAGAGGAGTCTGGTTTAGTCCATCGGTCCTGTTCTCTTTTCTTGATGGACAAGCCTGTATAAATTCCACACTGATGAAAAAGCGCTGGAGCATGCAATTATAATGGTGGACGGCATTTAAAATGCATTTACCAAGAAACATTGTTACCCCCCTCCTGATGTCAACATAGTCCATTACATAGCTCCCCTTCTGTCACTTTATTTCAGATTTCAAAAATACAACCTGCAGCAGTGAGTTACAGGACAGGCAAATGGCTCATACTGATAAAGTTACACTGAAGTACAGGGCTCCGTTTTTGGCAATTAGTTATTATCATTCAAATGGCCTAATTCCTCATCTTGCATCAGTGCCAGACAGCTTTGACTATCGCACTCCCAGGATGTCCCCAGATCCTTTCTGTAGCCAAACCAAATACCTAAAACAAGAGACAGGACCGCTCCATCTAGGAAACCCCCTGCCTGCCGTTGGCCCTCTTCGCCCTCTACGACTTGTCAGAAACCGGAGCAGGTCTCAGTTCTCGTCCAAGTCCGCTTTGCTCAAGCTCTGCTATAACTGACATATATTTAAATTCACTAGATCTGTGGTTGAAGGTCTCCACTAATTCGTAGGTCTCGGAACGATCCGTCGCATAGAAAAGCTGCACCTGATTCGCCAAGCACTGTGCTTCATGGACCACCTGCAAGTTAGAACAAAGCATTTGTCACCATCGGGTTTTGTTGTATTTGATTATCCCCTTGAAAAAGACTCTTCAAGCAGCTGCAAGGCTGCGGTCCGACTCATCAAATGACTATTCCAAGTCACCTTAGTTTTGTAAATCTCTTAACAAACCACCATCCTCTTGTTCCTGACCTACTTAGACACTTCAGTGCTGTGCCTACAAACTGCTCTCCTGCTGAGCATACAAACTCAGAGGTCAAAGATGTCTTTCATGATCCCTGGCCACCCTAAGACACTGGAGATTCACCATCTTTCCCTTCTTCCGGCTGACCTATTTGCAAAAATTGATTGTTTTCTCTGAGAAACGACAGGGCACATGCATTACCAATGACTCCTCTGCGCACAGTTTCAGAACTGGTGTAAAATAGGTCAGCTAGAGGGTGGGATGCTTTGGTTATCTTTTTCCATCAATATAATCCCCCGTGCTGTTAGTCCTAGCACCGTGCTATTACAGATATGCAAATAACAGCACACCCACACAGAGGGAAACGAGCAAAGGCACACAGAAACCTAACCCAAAGCTCTGGAGGTCTCCTTATTTGACGAGCAGTATTAAGCTTCACTGTTTTAGCTTGTTGGCAGGTAGCAACAGCTTTCATTTAAATTTGTGTCCATTAATAAGAAAAATCAGAAGCATTTCTATTGTTTTACACCAATAATCTGTAATACCCAGAGTAAGGACAAAAAAAAAAAAAGAAAACAAGAAAAAAAAAAAAAGAATGAGCTGAAATCACCAGACAGCCAAATACTGATGATTTCCTTCTAGCTTTCCCTAGCATTAAATAGATTAGGTTAAAGAAATCTAGTAAGACCACTCTTTGGGAGAGAGTCTTTTAAAGACCTTTAATTTGGTTTTAATGCCAAACTGTAGGAGGAGTTGCAGCATAAAATGAAGAAAGCCAACGAACAGATTTCTCTTACCAAGAACTTTGAGTCCATTTCTGCTGTCATTAGTACTATCCCTTTTTCCTCCTGCAGCTCAGGATAATGGTACAAGACCAACTGGCTGGGAGCAGTTTCACCTTGAGTCTGAAGGAGATAAATATCCCGTAAGTATCCCATAAAGAACTTCAGCTCTATTGCAGATTTGGAGACTTGATTACAAAACTTTTGAGTATTAACTGCTATGGAGGCACTTATTTTTCAGGGCTTAAGGGCCAGTTCTAATTCGAAGTTCATTATTCCTGGTATTTACAGAAAAGAAGGGATTCGCAGAGTTAGGTTGAGTTTTTTCTTGACTAAAGACCATTTTGCATTTAAAAGAACCCACTATTTCCAGAAAGACGTTTAATCTCATAGAATCTACTGGTATTTTAAGTAGCTTGCACAAACAGTGCTAAACAGTTTGGCTTTTATTTTCAGGCTGTTTGACTTCTACCTCATTGTCCTTTAGATTAGAGACACTTAATACCCATAAAATTACTAAGTGCCCATAATTAATGGCAGTTTTTCCCCGATAATTATTTTCAAGTTAAGCTAGACAACCTGTTCATTAAACTACTTACAAAATATCATATATTGTAATATGCTGGTATTATATATTTCTGGATGCTAAGCCATTTTTGGACTTTTTATTTCAACCACTAACCTGAATGTTTATGAGGGAAGTGAAGTGCAATTCTGTTCCTGACCACTGCCCCACGAAGAACTCATAGCCTTCTTTTCTTGGCAAAGCATACAGAAACTGCAGAAACACGATAAAAAAACCAAACCAAACCAAAACAATACTCCTTTTCATAGAACAAAATGATGCCCATGTCATATTGGCCTTCAGCATAAATGCTTTAGTGAGAGAACCACAACAGAAAAAGGGGTTTCTTTGCCCCACCAGGAGTGGTAGGACAGCAGGAACCAGACTTCAAAACAGACAACAAACCACCATTACCTTATCAGTATTATTTTATTAGCAAACATGTTGGCACATATTTTTATCAGTATTATGAGACAGTCAAAGGAAAGGAAAGGAAAGGACAGTGGAGAACATTCAGACTCTGACCTTTTTGTTCACTTCTAGAAAATTAACAGCAGAAATGGTCAAATATAAGATAAGGAGCATTCAGAGTTTTTAATCCTGCAATTTCACCAACTGCTCCACAACAGGCAGCAAGTATTTTCTCGCTGGAGATTTACAGTCTATTCGTCTTCATAGGCTAAGGACTTGCTCATTTTCCCACACCAAGGAAAAGGAGAAGATGGGAGCAGAGAAACAAGCAGGATACCTGACTAAATGCCAATGCACTTGAGAGAAATGCACTTAAAGTTAAAAATAACTTTCCAAGCTCTGAGTAGCTCAGGAAGCCAGATATATTTGATCTTGCTCTCGCCAAGTGAAATACACAGGACCAATCCATCAATCCAGTAAAGTCTCCCATTCGGATCCACAAAAGCACTCCTCTCAACACAGTGAAGTCTAGCTACTTTGTTTTCATAAAGGAGTGAAGCATTTCATTTCTGCCTCAGCACAGTGAAATTTGCACAAAGTCCATGCTTCAGCGCACAAATTACTGTAAAAACACATTACTTTCAACAGAAGACAATACTAATCAAGCAGAATGTGGTACAAAACTGCAGAAAGAAATCCTTTAGCTTGTTAGCCATTATGCTCTTTTGCAGTTTAACGTCTTCAAAGCAACAACCTGCTCATTCACACAGGAATCTTCTAATTGAAGCTTAGCAGACCCACGTGAGAAACAATGAACCCAAATCTTGGGAATCCACTAATCTCTGAAATAACCATATTAAGCATTGTCAGTATTTTATGCTTTGCTGCGCTGCCACAGACCTAAGACACAACCCATAGAGTATTTATTCTGTATCTGCAATACAGCGTTTGACTACACCCAATTTCCCCTATTCCTTCCCCTGTCACAGCTGTCGAATTACAATGCTCTGCAACAGAACTTACACGACTCAATTTTGCACCGCATGCCATACAGTCTTTTTTGACAACTCACACACCCCTAGAGACAGAGATGCATTATTTACACACCACACTGCCTGCCCAGTTTGGCTTCCATGCAAATAGCTTATGTTCGCTTACCAATATTTACCTATCACAGATCACCAGTGTGGTGAAGAAAGTGTGGCTACGCACATTTATGATGAGGGAAAGCAGGCTAATGATGACAAGGTTCAGCTCATTCTGTGGACAGAACCCAACGTACTGATTTCTTGCCTTTTTCCCTTTCAGGTACTCCTGTCTATCTTCACTGCCAGTAAACAAACGTAAAAAGAAGGAGGAGCAACTCACACGAACCGTAAGACAAGAGAATTCCCTTTCTCCATGTACATGCAACGTACCACGATGGTGACACGTAGCTATAGCTAACAGTTCATCCAGGTTAAAGCGAGGATGCTTTAAACAATAAGGAAAGACATGCAGGAACACCAATGAGGCTGGCCTACAAAGTCTGGCTCTTCACAACACTGCACAGAAGAGATTTAACCACAAGACATCAATTAATGGAAACCGGAGGCGTGTAGCTAAATCCATTCCCTGGGAGATTCTGTGCTCTTGTTAATAAATCCTACATCTCATATCTAGACACCTGATACCTAGATGAAAGTGTTTAATACATATGAATAGCCACTGCTTTTATCTGAACACTAACACAAGTATTTGAACACCTGGATTTTACTAATCGAGCTGATACAATGAGTCTGAATACAGGAGGGTCAAAAGTTTATGAATTAGGCTTTAGAGAGGAGAAATGCATTACAGCTCTACATCCATGCATTGCAAGTCTCTGCCATACGTACCGATGGACATTTCTGGGCTCTCTTCCATATTAAATCAAACTTTTCTGCCTTTGGGGAAAGAGAAAGAGAAATTCAATTTTCATAACACAAATGTGGATGCATAGTTATTCAGAATCATCTCGTTAACCTTTGCAGGGTACAATTTCTATCTACAGAGGGTCTCACTGCAGGAATGGTTAACAATGAGTCCATGGAAAACTGTATTTAGTTCTTCGTTACCTAAATGTCATTGATACCCTGTTTTAACAATGCCATCTCTAAGATGCAGCAGCGAACTCCTTGGATCCAAAGTTTTATTCCTTGGAGATGGGGGGGCCATGCTTTAGGCTTACGTTACGTCCTTTTTCAGTAACAGCTCCACTGCTTCATGTGGTGTCAACACTTGAGCAAGATGACATATCCCTGGCCTCAAATTGTAGATTTTACATCACGGTCATCTGTTCTTCAGTATTAAAGTGCAGCCTAGATATTTACTCAAATAACACACTTATTGCTTAGGTTTATATTAAAACCACAAACTTATTTGGTCATCCCTGATGAAACCTGGCAATCTCGTTCATGTGTCCTCTGAGTTCCCCCAAACCTTTTGCCTGCTCTTCTCTTCCCAGCACCATATATTAATACCTACTCTGAGGTGTTCATGAAAGAAAGCATATGCCATTCATCAACATGAAATTCCTCTATGTGTGCTTTTGAGCACTGGAGAATTATGTGAGGCCTTTCTTCCAGCCAACAAAAAGCTTCTGGCAAAAGATGTAGCTTTTTTTCCCCGATGACACCATGAACTACTTTCTAATGTGCCTAGGATCTGGTTTGCATTAAAGTCTCGAAAGCTTCCAAAGCTCCTCTAAAACAGTGCACCAAAGAACAGTGCCAGCCCCACTAATGAAAGACCTTCACCATTTTAACTGGAGTCCCTGGCTTTGGCCCTCTGCTACAGTAAATGTGCAATTCAAACTATTTTCACACCATCCACATGTTGGGAAAAATGAAAAACGAAGCTGCTTGACTTCAAATCCTACGTTGCCATTTTCAGAGCATACAGCACTTCATACATTCAGAATAAAGCCTCCCGTCAACTTCAGTTGCAGCTCAAAGGGCCAAGTACAATTGCAAATCAGATCCCAGATCTAAATGAGGTTTCAAGAACTCAAGGCACACACAGTTCGTGCCCTGATGTGAAAAGACAGATTTAAGAGATCATGATCACGTAGAAACTCTGAAGCAAATAGAAAAAAAAGAAACTCCAAAAGCGAAAAAATTCCTTCAGCCTAACGCAGATTAACAACAATTAACATCTGGTAAAACTATCAGGAATAACAAATTTGATCTTATCACAGGAAGCACCATGCAATCTCAATGAAAGACAGTGCTGCCAAATAATTTTAAATGTATGAAAGTAACTCATAAGTGATTAGCCACGTGCAAGTTATTAGCCAAATGGTCTAATACTGCCATATTAAACTTGAGTTAGCAGTCCGCACTGCAGGGAAGAGGGGAAAGAAACGAGCCACTCTGCGAAAAAATGATGTGAAAATACAAATGCTACCTCAACAGATACTAGGGCCCTGCTAAGAATATTGGATACTCATAATAAAAAATGCCAGGAAATTCAAGCCGGGTGTGCAGAAAAAGGTAATACCCTTACTGAGACTGACCTAAGTGAGAAACAAAAGGGATACGCATTTTTGGAAACAAAAGCCTTTATCTGGGGCAATAAGATCACTCAATCTGGAAAGAAAGTTTGTTCTTGAAACCTCATTTTCCTTCAATGATTGCTTTTAAAAGCAACAGGATCACAACTAGGAAGGACAGCTTTGCAGACTGGCCTTTCAAGCTCATAACTAAAGGGGAACTACTTACAGGAATAACAGCATAAACTGTATCTTTTGCAGAAAAATACTGATTCCAAATCTGTAGGAAACAAAGGAGATGAGATACAGTTAAAATCAAGCATGTAGCAGTAATACTAAATGCTTTAAAAAGAATTCCATTTGTCAACTAACTTTTGTAAACACTTTGAGGGCTCATTTTTCAGTCAAGCCTCACTGACTTTGCTACTAATGCAATACACTTCTCCTAAGGCTGCAGAGTACTTGTACCAAATGACAGACTTCAACAAGACAACAGCAATAAGCAGTAGGCTCAGAGGTGGCTCAAGATTCACTAGCCATCAGGAGTGCTTCTTACATTTTTCCCAACAATCACACTAATGATTTCTAGAGGGTTTTGAGTTTTTGGGTTGATTTGTTTTGTTTTTTTAATAACATACAAAACATTTTCAACAGAAGAGAAGACACTGCATAATTTTCCTTTGTGTTCACAATCTTTTTCTTCACCACAGCAGGATGGCAATACCTACGTAAAAGCTCAAAGTCCTTAATAAATGGACAAGCACAGGTAAAAGCCCAGAGTACAGGACTTTTTCACTTGCCCTTCCCCAGTTCTCCACAACTAATGAGATTGCCAGTAAAATGATAAATCAATAATACAGAAATAGAGGAACTCGAAGAAAACTCACGAGTTATCAAATCCCCTCCCTGCTATAACTGGCTGCACACCATCCCCTGCAGAGCACATAACCACTTCTATAATGTTCTCGAGCTATCAGGAAAGCAGCTAGGTTTCTGCCCTTTAAGTCATGCCAGAAGGCTCCTTCATATGTGCTGTCCCCTTAAATGATCATGCCTACACGAAGCTTCTTGGCATACAGTCTGATAAGGAAAAAAAAATACCAGATCCAACTGAAGCTACGTCAGTAATGTGCAACATATGTGACTTCTAACGAGGTAAAAAGGAATACAGTGCAAAGCCAAGCAGGTATTAGGGAGAATAACTTGACTCACACTGTGCTTCAAACAAACAAACAGACCCACCCGCCTCCTTCTTACTCTAACCAACTTTATTATGAGTACACAGGCTCCTGAATGACAGATAATGCAAAGAAAGGCACAAGTAGGCAAAAGCTTTTTTTTTTTTTTTTTTTCCTTAATTCCTGCAAAACAGATGTAGCATAATCCACATGAGCTACTGCTAGGGTTTCCCTTTACCTGGCTCCCAACCTGACAGGACTCTGCTGATGTCAATTCAACTGCTACACGTTAAATGGCAACAATAAGAATTACAATAGAGACAGCTTTTGAGCCATCAAGTCCAGGTGTATTATTTATCAGGCAGGTACCTCCTAGGTGGATTTATGTATATGGAGAAAACTTTATCTTCTACTATTGATATGCATGTGAATGTGCTTTTTATAAATATACATCTATAGCAATGTTTTATTTTTCACTCTAAGTAAAATTTCCATCCTCACATGTAGATTGCTATTAAGCATAGATGTGGAGCAAATTTTATTGCATTTAAAGCCATCACCTGTTTTATCTCCTCTGCTGATTTTTCTTTCACCATCTCAACATTAAGAATTGAATCAAGCGTCTGCAAGAGAGAGCATAAGGAATTTGGCATGATGACAGTTCTCTGATTCAAGTGAGAATCCAGAATGAATGGACGCAATTACAGAGAACAAAATCAAGCTGGAGGAACTTAATTCAATTTGCAATGTGACTTAGTCCTCTGAATTGCCAAAGAAACTAGTAAAACATAAGCGGTAACACACTGAGAAGTGGATTCACACAGTGGCAGAATAGAAGAGATTCTGTCAGGACACAGAATAGACTTTGCTCCAGTTGTGCAGATCTCTACTGAAGCTGCAAGAGAAGCTGCAGCCTTTCACCTTCAGCCATCTCAGACTGTTGGCAGATTTGCACAGTAAGTTTGTCAAAATACAAGAATGCAAAAGAATAAAACCATTCTCTTGTCCCTCTGCTGGCTGATCCTTGGAAGTGCATTTACATGCTGTAAAGGCAGCTTAACCCTTTCAATTTATTACTGTCAGCATTCAGTACAGATCCCCTAACTGGTATGAACTTCCAGGATGTCAAGAAAGAAAGGACTGGATAATAAAAAAGAAAAACAGACTGCCAGGAGTTTTAAGACTTGAAAGTGATCCCAATAGTAAATAAGTACCTTATACTGAAGTGCAGCATAAGGAATATTAGTTTTATCTCAGGAAGTTTTATCTACTGATGGTAGCAACACAAGTTAATCGACACCCTTGATTTGCCAGCATGTCCTCTCCTAACACTTCGGTTCATTTCCCTTACCTTATCTTTTGTGAAACCTCCCTTTGATGTCTTTGTGCCTTCTGCCTAGAAGAAAACATTCTTCTTTAGTTAGAAAGACTTTAATACCATTTATTTCCCTTTCCTGCCACGCCTAATATGCCTGATGACAAGATGTCCCGAGTATGAGCTCAAATTTAAGACAGAGGTCGCTGCAGTGCATTTTATTAAAATAAAATACTGATTAGGAGAATAAAAAGATGAGTAACAATGTGAAATACGAATTTCAATATCAGGAACGATTAAAGCAAACCGTTACGCATTTGGGATCCAATATTACTGAACAGCTTGCTTTCATTCACTGCAAAATGATAACTGCAAGATCATGCCACTCCATTGGGCCAAACTAACCTGGAACTAATTAAACACTTAAATAAGGCCACAAGTGCAAAATTTACAGCCTAAAATACAGCAAAATAATACACTGGAATACAGGATATTTTTAGCCACCAGAGAGTGAAATTCTGGGGCTCCTTACTAATAGGAACACTGTATGTTTGTAGAATTATGCTGATCCTATATAAATGTCATTATAGCATTACTCTATGTTAATAACTACAAAGAAAACTGCCCTTGCCTTTTCCTCCATACATTTGATAAATTCTCCTTGCTTGGAGTATCCCACGGGCTGCTTTTTCACATCATTTCTTTTTTCCATACGGGATTCAAACACATCTGGGCTGGACCTGAACTGGAAAAGGGACGATTAACAGTACTGGGCGATTAACGTCATTTGGCCTTTTAAAATGTTTACTGTGGTTCCGATTCACGTTCTTAACTTAAAATTTTAACTTCTTGTTAGCCAAACTCTCTCTTATCAAGCTGAACGTGTTGGGAGAGGCCTCTCTCTGTGACTCGCTGGCAACACAAGTGAATTTCAAAGCTGCGTTTGGCCTAAACTGACTTGTTTTCTCATGAGGGCACAAAGCTAAAAATGACCTCCCTCCGCCCCCTCCTCCCCCCCAAAAAAAACCCAACCTCAAACAACGCAGCACCCCCTTTTCCCTATTAATGTTGTTCAATCACATCAAATTATTGTTGCATTACACCATGATGAAATTAAGGCTTGTAACATCCTGCTAATAAAGCAAAACATTTAAATAATAAAATATTGCAACTAAATATTTTTTGAACTTGCCATAAGAACCAGCATGGTAAAAAATGTCCACCTTTTCTTTTTTCGCTGACTACTTTGTACAAAGGATTTGAATTCTTCTGGGGTTTGAATGTTTTTTAAAGAAAAGACAAGAAATAAATAAATACCACCAGTATCCTCGTAGATAATTGAAAACTCATTGATTCACTCTGCAGCAGAAAACAGTTCCCTCCATCTGAAAAGGATGGGACAGTGTCAGCAAAAGATGCTATTCCTGTATGAATCAATGAGATGTACTTTGAGAAAATTCCAGTACAAAAATAAATACTAAAACACCAGGGAAAAAACAAAACAAAACAAAACAAAACAAAGCAAAACACCCCCCCCCAAAAAAAAAAAAAACAAACAAATACAGCCTGGAAGTGAACCAAGAATCACAGCAAGTCTCAGCTACAGCCCCAGATGCCGCCCGCAGACCCCTCAAGTCGGCAGAGAGCAGAGGCAGACAAGCGTATTTAGGACGGCCATGGCTTTATGCGCTCCACCATCTGCAGCGGGAACAGCAAAGGGGAGGAAGGACCCCAGCGCCGGGGTTTTGGGAAGCGTGCGGGATGGAGACGGGCAGCGCAGCAGAAGGCTGGCAGGATGGCAGTGGCTGGGCGGGAGCCATGCTCCCAGCCTGCAGCACATGGCCACCCCAGGCCAAAGAAAAGCGACCGCTGTTACTGGGGGATGATTGGATTTTGTCAAATTGATAGCACGGTTCCACCCTACAACAACAGCGACTACAGCAATTAGCGACCCGCGATGCTCTTGACATGCAAATTAAAGCAGCACCGCTGGACAGCTGTGCCGCATTGCTAATTACTGACCAGCTGGGCGCCCGGAGCAGCACACGGTGTCTCTAGCCGACAGTTTCACTATTGCTGTTGAAGAGCCTTCTAAAACATAAAGCAAACTGCAACAAAACAAAACGCTAACAGAGTCACACGGCAATACAATAATCCCTTAAATTTTAAGGTAAGTTAAATTCCATACAAATCAAACTTCCAAAAATATTTTGCAAACTCTGGCGTATGGCTATGATACAGTATGTACAAATAAAATACCAGAATGGTTACATTTTATTGCTACGTTGTTGTGTGGTTTTTTTTTTTATTTGGTTAGGGAATTACACAGTAGTGTATAAAAGGGTGTGGGAAGTGGCAAGAAGCAAGTGCTGGCTTCTTGTCCTCTCAAAGCCAAGGTTGGTCGGTTTTGTTTTGTTTAAATACTGTATTTTCAAATGTCACATCAAAAGCATCACCATACTGAGTCATGTCTGCATTACCCAAACAGGATAGAAGAGCAATAGTGAAAGAAGCCTAGGTAAAGAGTAACAGGGTTCCATTTTGTACATTCCTTCACTGATTCATACTTCCAGAATACCGTTATTCATAAAACTATAAGCATCCAGTCCAAAGTTTTATATAGAAGTCAATGACTATGGACCAGCTTCCACATAAACTGATGTTTCAGCAAGGTGGGCAACTTCAATTCACTAATCATGCAAAAAATTCCCAACAAGATCAGCAATATTTGTGAGCAAAATCATCCAACTTGGCCCTGATCCAGCCTGCAAAAGAATCCCTGCTGCAAAAGTAATGTTCTCTATTCCAGAAGGTTATAACCAAGCTCTGTGTTTAGACCCACTACTGTAAATAAACCCTTAAGTTCCTCCACCGTAAGGAAACCTCACTCACAAAGCATGCATCAGTAGCAAATGCTGATGCGATTACACACTCCTGTCCTGCTCTTGATATCCTTCTGTTGGTGGGAACACAAAAGTTTAAGGTACCAAGAAGTGATCATGTTCACATTAGTCAGGAAACAGCCCACAAGTCTACTCTGGGTCTTCCCCACATGCTCCCGCTCCTCGTGACCAGGAGCTCTCCTCGGGGAGAGCTTCATCAGTGACCCCAACAACAGCGGATGGAAGAAACCTGCAGCACCAGCAATGCCGTCCAGAAGATCTCCAGTGACCAGTCAGCAAGACTGTCACCACACTGCTGATCACACCCAAGGCATGAACTATTTATTCAGGTGCTACTCTGCAGGTTGCGTTGTAGACTTTCACGTCTTAAGCATCTGTTAAAAATATTCAGTACTTTCTATGTGTTTAAAAACATATAGGCTCATCTCACAAAATGTAATCTGGATGCAATACAGCAAAGCTAAAAGAATGCTGAAGTGAAAACCCAAGCACTTGGCAGGTAATTGCTCCTGTAGGCTCACGGTATAAAAACTTTCAACTCTTCCCTTTAAAAAATAAATCCTGCTATAGATGGGCATGATTTACCACTCCTGCTTTCCTCTGAGTCCAAATTCATTCATGGTTATACTTAGTCAAAATTAGAAATTTAGCTGAAGTTCTTAACCACCCCTTTTAGGCTCAGGCTCTCATTATAAACAGCTTAGTACCAACACGGCCACTGACACAAACTTCCCCTTAGACATGTGTAATTTACTCTATCTCAAATATTTACAAGCAGAAGAAGCCCATCTTTATAAGACAGATTTCATTCTGCTCTACATAAAGTGCAGCTCTCTAATTTAAGGCAAATTTCAGTGAAATATAAAACCATAGTTTTATTTTAGTATGTACACTTTTAAAATTAAAAAGAAGAACTTCCTTGAAAAGGAAAGAATGAGAGGAAAACGTTTCAAAGTTTGGGAATTTTCTGGATTTTAACACAGTCCCAATATTATGTCTTATCAACATATAAATTTGTGAATTTTTTTTTTTTTTCAATAAATGCAACCGAAAAAAAGAGGTGGCAATGTGTACAGTAATTTAGCTCCAAAGATCAGTAAAACACTGGGAAAGTGCAGACGTAGTTTCTCATGTCCCGTAGTTTCCTTTAGCTACAGTAGCATCCACCAGTATCACATTTCTAAATATATCTCCTATACACCTAAAGCTAATCTCAGTTCTTGTAATGAGTATTTCTCATCTCCGTCCGTGTCAAATTTCTTAAAGCTCTGTGACTCTTGGGCTGTAGAGCCAAGCAGCTTTTGAAGATCCTCATAGGACAGTTTTCCATCAGCATCTTCAGTTGCTTTTTCAAACAAATTCTGAAGATCTGCAAAGAGAACAAGGGTTTAAAAGTAGCTCCTTTCAGTACAACGGAATATCCTATAAACTGCTCTTCCAGTTTTACTGCACTATGTCTTACTACCTTTAATTAAGTTAATTAAATAAAGCATCCCCAAGTATGTAGTTTGCCCTGTGTGTTGTCGCAAACTATCAGTAACAGTTTAGGAGAAAAAAAAAAAGAAAAAAAAAAAGCATGAACATTTCTGGATTAAATTAGATTAAATCTGAAAAAAAGTAATCCCTATTTCTGGCCACGACTAATAGCCCATTCTACAACCACAAACTGCATACAGATGCAGTTATCCTCCACAAAAGCAAGCTCCGAATGACTGTTGCTATACCAACAGCACAGATGATATAAAGGGAAAACTGTCTATTCATTTCCTGATGCAAAGCTTCAGTAGCTGAAGAGACTGAACAGCAAGACCCAGAAACCATTCATTTGACCAGGCAAGTGTTCTCTTAAAAAAAATAAAGAAAAGAAAACAACCCAAAACATACACGCTCACACCCACTTTGTTTTCCTTCAGCACCCTAATTCTGCCCTTGACTTCTCTCTCAAACTCTGGGGCATTCACAACAATTACAATTCACATCCTGTTCCAATCCCAGTTTGGGGGGGGGTTTTGTGTGTTTTTTTGTTTGGTTTTTGGGGTTTGTTTTTTTTTTTTTTGGGTTCTTTTTTGTTTTTGGGGTTTTTGGGGTTTTGTTTGGTTTTTTTTTTGGTTTTGTTTTTTTTTTTTTTACACACTAGTCTTTTCTTTTTTATTTAATTACTTTAAAAAAAAAATTGACCTTACTTCTCCCAGAATGCCCAGACACGCTACCATAATTCCACTTATACTTACTGTGTCCTAAACATTTACATGAAATATTCAAAAAAAAGAGAAGGTCAGCCTAGAAAGGACATACCTTTGATGCTGGAAATTCCTGGTAAGGACAGATGTCTCAGCTGCCCGTTACTCTCTGTGTTGTCATCAGCTGACCTTGAAGCCAGCCTTGAAAGGTCTGTGGGCTTTGCCGTAGTACTCAGACTACTTTCAACTGGTACAAAACAATTTCTATTAGTCTTACTAACACCACGGAATTCCAGTTAGCAGAAACAAACAAAAAAAAATCCAATAATATTTTTTTGGCATCATAGATGCTGTATGGCATAAGAATGCTGTAAAATAGTTTTAGGATACAGCAGTGTTGTCCCCTTTTACCAATAACTAGAAGAAGAGAAGGAAGGAAACTTTTTTTTTGGACAGTTACACAGCTTTAATCTTTCATGCTGTAGGAGGAGATGTGTATTTGTAAACCACATACAACAAATGACTAGCAAATGCTTTCTACTTCCCAGTCTGAAAGTGCTGAACAAGCTTTATTAAGTTAATTACATCTGCCCACCTGGGTTGTTTTCACCTTGTCACTGCAGGTATCTGTCTTCCCCAACAGCAAGGTCTAAACATCCAAGGTGCTGCTTAGCAAATGAACAAGCAGCACAGTTCTACTGTAATGGAAGTATTTTAAATCTTATCTTCAGCCCTACCTGAATGTATACAGCAAAAGTGCAGAACTGAGACAAGTCAGCAGACGCACACCTTTCCTCTATGTTACACTTAGATTTTGAAAAAGCAAAAATAGATGTTGCTGGGTATAAATTTCTACAGGTTAATCACTGTATGCCTTCAAACACAAGCTACTGATGCACGTGAATCCTGCTATGCACATGAAAAGTCACCTTCAAACTTTTGTAATCATATATAGCTCTCTGGTTTAGAGCCATCAGTTTCCTACCACTTTAAATGAAATAATCCTTACCAAAATCTTAAGGAACAGTCTAAATTATCCACCTTCATTTGTTATTCTTTGAATTACACAGGGAACTTTCAGGTTTATGGATTATTATTATTATTATACAACATTCTTACCATTCTTCGATGTCTCAATGGGTCTGTCATTTTCTGGCTTGCCTGCAAGAGCACTGATCAGCTGAAGCTTCTCTCTTAGTTTTGATACCTGAGAATCTCTAGTTCCTGTTTCCTGCATATGCAGAAAAAAAAAAAAAAAATCCTTAAAAAGCACCCTTCAGTAGATGGAGAAGATCAGGAAAAGAAGTAATTTAAAATATGTAAGTACTTTTGAGTGACTTGGAGGTCTCCAGGCTAATCAAGCTTAACATGGTAAACAAGATTTAAAAAAAAAAAAAGAAAAAAAAAATCTATGGAAAGATGTAAGGAATAAATTCACATGGTCTGTAAGACAACAATAGAATTGGTACCTCAACCTGAAAAGTAGGCAACTACTTTGCAGACACTGATTTCAAAACAATCTGACATTTAATTTCCATATTTCTTATATAAATGAGCAACACTGAAAAACTATAATATAAAACAGTCAAACACACTTGGAGCAAACATTTATACATAAATTGAATTGCATAATTGTTTCAAATGTTTGTCTGCAGTACTGACTACCTTAGTGCAGGAGTCGCCATATCTCTGTCAAAGTAAAACCACAGCATTTATTAATCTGGAGCATCTTTGCTGCTTTTATGAGTCGATTCCAGATGACAGGTTGAGTTCACATCAGTCCAAGCCTAGAACTCACAGCGTAGCCAGTTCACTCACCTGCCTTCTTTCCAGAAGATGGAAACTAACCTCAGCAGCACTGCCTTTTAGTCCCAGCTCACAATTTGGCCACTCAGTCTGTTAAACTCGCTCACAGTCAGTCATCACATCATTACGGAGAAGCAGCTTTCCTCAGTTCCTAGACTCCACTAGCGCAAAGTTTCTCTATGTCAACCCGAGAAAGTTTTTAAACCTAGATAAACGCCGTAACCCCATTTATGGGGCAAACCCACAACAGCCAGGCTAGCTTTGCTGAGAGCATGGCAATGGGTGCTCAAATGAGGTCGCTGCCAGAGTCCCCTCTTCCACCGGCACACGGTCTGAACCTCTCAAGATTCTTTCAGCTGCACAGAAGGATATTATCGCAGCTCTGCTATGTTATCCCATACGTAGTCAGAATGGCAAGACTTTCATTTATTACAACTTTTTGTCCATCCTAATTGACTTCCTGTCCCCAAAACGGGGTGGATAAGCTGTCCTTCTACTCTGGACTTTTAAAAGAAACTTGATCAGACTAGCCTGCTTGCAGATCTTTCCTCAATTGAGTCTCACTTAAACATGATCACAAAGACAATTACATGCTCTACTAATCCAGTGTAATTTGTGTTTCCATACTTTACCTTCAGTTCTTTATTTGAATGAGTTTCATTATCTAGTTTATCTTCATTTTCCATTTTTCGAGAGGTAGTTGCATCATTCCCCTACAGGAAAAACAGAGGGGAGCCGCGTTTATTCATGTGCTTGTTACTTTTCTACAAAAGAGTTGCTTTCCTTCAAATTTGGCAGGCATGAAGCAGGAAAAAAGACAGGACAAATACATGCTAGAATTAACATGAAGAAAGTGGGTTATGCAATTTACCACAGCAAGGTCAGCATGTTCCTTATTGTGTTCTGTATGTTTAGCATTCTCAGAGACCGGCACCAGTATGGCACACAGAAAGCACTGGAAGAATTTATGAACATATTTAGTATTAATTTTTATATTTTTTTTTAGCGTTAAGCACCGCTGAACAATCCAGAGGCCCACCTAGCTCCTCAGTGGTTTTAACAGACCCATGCCAGAGCACCTTCCTAAAACATAGCTAAAGAGGTTTGTGAATCGCGTCCCATTAAGCAGTCAAAGTATTAAATGTCACAGTGTTTTGGACATTTTTCTGTACATTCGGCAGGGAAGAAATTACTACTTCAGAGATACTCTTAACATTGGTTATCTGCTCAGAAACATGGAACAAATTCTAGCCTTTAAAATGAAATACTAAGTGTCTCGAGTTTCATTCTAACATTTTCTTTAGTTAGGTTTGAAAAGCTTTGTCTGTAATGTATACAAAGTATTGAAACTACTAGCCTGGGCAGACACCCTTAGTCATCAAATACTTACCACGCTGGTGGACAAGTTCTCTCTTTTGTCCAGATTATTCACAGCAAGGGGAGAGTTTTCTAACAGCATAACCTCCCGGCTAAGGTTACCAATGGCTGAATCCACATTCAGAAGCTTGAGGTCATTCAACTTTTGGTACGCCGCTACAGTATTATTTAGCTCTTCCAAAGCTGCATGCAGTGACTGGCTTTCCTGAAATATAAAACCAGCACGCATCAGTTCACTCAACCTCTGCAGAGCTCTTGCTATGAACAACATGGTGACTGACCCAGTTTAACTGGGCACCCTTCAGATTGGCTCTCCACCAACACCGCTGAAAACATCCAAGTGGAAGCTTCCATAAAGTTATTCCAGCTTTCAAAGTTTGAAGCTGAGGGTCTCCCTCAGGGCTAACCTCTTTGTTGCTAATGTAATCACTTCAGCTGTGCCAGCAAACACAGAAAGCCTATTCATCTAATTTTCCAGGGCAAGCTTAATAACCATACCAACTATTTTTCCCAAGAAAGCACGTATTTGGCGTGTTTATAAGCAAGATTCATTTTTGAGGAAGATATCAACTGTATTAAATGTAAATGAATGCAGTTGTTCCATTCCAACCCATTTGGCTAAACACCCACATGTTATCCTTTTGTTGTTGTTGTTGTTGTAGCTGAATCCCTGCTTTCCTCACCTCGTTACACTGAGGGTGGCTCGATACATGCCACTCTCAAATTTGCAAGGATTGGTAAGTACCTGCCATAAAATCCACTCCATAAAAATCCTTTAACTCATTTCCATTTACATGAGTAAAGTACACCTATAATTTGTTGGATATTTGTTTCAGTCTTTTATTCCTCACCCAGTTGGAACACAAAAAAAACCTACTCTCACACTAAGGTATTCTTCTGCTTGCACATACACAAGAACAAACTACAGCAAAATTATCTCCTGTTTTGTTTTGAAGGATGCTATCTGTATTGTCTTGATAAAAAACATACCTTTTTGTACACTACAGTATTGCAAAACACCAAAGAGTTACCTATCAGCAGTACTTGTGCCAATATTCCTTATGCAAGGGAGAAAAATACCTTTTTGCAGTTTTCTGTCTGATTTCTCTCAGTCCTTGGCACAACAGTGGAAGGAAGTGAAGGTATCTGTTTTAATTCTTTCTAAGGAAGGAAGTAGAAAATTATGTTACCAAATGCCTGTAAAAAAAAAAAAACAACCTAAGTTTTTAATAACTGGCAGGCTGTAACTAAGGATGTTTTTCTACAATTATAGTCACGCATGCCTGTTGTGCATGCAGCATTTTAACTAGGCTAATACAGAGTTTTGTCTTTCAAACACCTAAGGTCCAAATTTATTTTAATTAAACCCTCCTAATTAGCTCTTCTCCCTTTAACGAAGTATTATGATACATATTTCACTGCTACCATACACACTGCCATATCTGCAATGTTTTCTTAGCACCCACTGACTGAATCAAGTTTTATAACGTGTCTAAATTTAGATTTTATCTGCAAATATTCTTATGAAAGTATTGCAGTTTAGCTGAAAAACTTTAATTATTGGCTCAGTTTGTTAACCCCAAGTAAGAGGTCAGTGTAAATACAGTGAGTACTTTCTGGTAAAGATGGTCAGTAATTTCATCCTTATATACATCCTTAATTCAGCCAACAAACTATCTCAACGCTTCCACCATCCCGAATCCTAAAAGAGTGCGGACAGTTACCATAAGCAGTACCCTGCATCGCACAGAAACAGAGATTCCCAAGGCTCCACATCTGTGCAGTAGGAAGCAAAAATCTGCAGGATAAGAAGCGTCAAAGGGACCAACAATTCTGACTCCAGAGAAATACATACCTGGTACCATACAGGAGGTGCCACACAGGGATTAGAAGATTAACTTGTTAATGTGCAAACCAATACCTACTGAAACTTCCGAAGTATTTTGAAGACATAAGGAAGAAATCCACACAGTTTTTCAACTTGCTTCATATTAAGCAGGTAACCATTAAAACAGAGCGTTAAATCAGTACGTTTTCTTACCACATCATTCTGGAGTATTTCTGTGGATTTCTTGTATTCTTCAATAGCTGTCTGTATATTTTCAACATCATGAGAAACACTGGTAAGCGTGCTACCTATGTTCGCTACAGTCTGGAATAAAGAAGATGACAAAAATCTCAGCCTTCCTCAAACTGCACTGTCCTAAAGTTTCAATCTGCTAAAAGCAATGTTTTGTTAATGAAACGGCAGGCAGACTGCCACAAAAATAGGCACATGAATTTGAAGTATTCAGAACTTTCTTTGCAGACAAAACTACAAATTATACCAGTCACATCTCCAGGACAATAAACAAAGACACACTCTGCACCATGAAAGCTTAAGATAGACAACCAAAATTGCGGGTTTGCTACTCCCACTCCCAAAACAATACAGATGTTCTGGCATTAATTAAAAAAAAAATAATAATAATACTGATATGAAGACTCCTTACGTCCTCTCTACGTGGAGTATTCATATTGAACACAAAGATGCTGACATCACCGATTTATCCTGCCTTAATTGTCTTTCAGGGCTACCCATCAGACACATCACACACTGCTAAACTAGTGTGCCAAAGGTTGCAGCTTAGATTTTTCAAGCAAGTATTGCCATTTTAAAAATGAAAGAATAGCTCTGAAGCATCAGGGAAGCCCCTGTGAATTGAGCAGGTGCAGCCAGCACACTCCAACAGCCGCCTTTGCTCCTGACTACTCCTGTCTCATCCTTCCCTTACCTTCACCTATGTGAACTCCCCTTACCCTCAGCTCTAACTTTAGAAAGTAACTATTCCGTAGAGCTGCACTGGTGTTTTAGCAGCTGACAGCATAGCACCTATCAGAGTAAGATTGTCAGCTAGGGCATCCACAAACACTAGTGGAAGTCACAGTAGTGGGACAGAGCATGGCCCTGTGCTTCTCATGCCATTTTTAATACTTTCTTCAATCGTCAAAACAAACGGAATCCATCTAAAACTCCCCTTTTCCTGTGACTCTGCTATGCTCATACGCTCTTAAGGCACTGAAGTGACCCTCTAGCTACACAGACTATATTCAAACAAAATCCACACAAACCTTCCCCCAGCTCTTCATTTTGCAAGTCTGAACACAGGTTCAGTAAGCAGTCTCTGCCCTGGAGGACCTCAGGACACCTTTAGCACCTTTCATCAGTCTGAACAAAAGCCGCTGTCCAAGAGGAACTCCCTCAGTAATCCTTCAGGACTCTTAACACCAGCAGGCAGCTCCCCATTTTCAGGAACAGTACCTACTGGGAATAAGGCTTAAGAAAGCCAAAAGCACAGCAGCCTTTTCAGAGAATCATTTAGGTTGGAAAGGACCTTTAAGATCGTCAAGTCCAACCGTGAACCTAATACTGCCAAGTCCCCCTGTAAACCATGTACCTAAGCACCACATCTACACCCCTCAAGCACCTCCAAGGATGGGGACTCCACCACTTCCCTGGGCAGTCTCTTCCAATGCTTGACAACCCTTTCAGTGAAGAAATTTTCCTAATATCCAACCTAAACCTCTCCTGGTGCAACTTGAGGCCATTTCCTCTTGTCCTTTCGCTTGTTACTTGATAGAAGAGGTCCACCCCCACCTCCCTACAACCTCCTTTCAGGTAGTTGCACAGAGCAATAAGGTCTCCCCTCAGCCTCCTTTTCTCCAGCCTAAACCACCCCAGTTCCCTCAGCTGCTCCTCAGAAGACTTGTCCTCCAGACCCCTCACCAGCTTCGTTGCCCTTCTCTGGACATGCTCCAGCACCTCAATGCCTTTCTTGTAGTGAGGGGTCCAAAACTGAACACAGTATTTGAGGTGCGGCCCCACCAGTACCAAGTACAGAGGGACAATCACTTCCCTAGTCCTGCTGGCCACGCTATCTCCGATACAAACCAACCCCAAGCCTCTAGAGCTGCATGGGGTTGTGGTGACCCAAGCGCAGGACCCGGCACTTGGCCTTGTTCAGCCTTGTACAATTGGCCTCAGCCCATCGATCCACCCTGTCCAGATCCCTCTGTACAGCCATCCTACCCTCAAGCAGATCAACACTCCCACCCAACTTGGTGTCATCTGCAAACTCACTGATGGTGCGTTCAATCCCCCCCCATCCAGATCACTAATAAAGATACTAAACAGGGCTGGTCCCCAACACTGAGCCCTGGGGAACACCACTTGTGACTAGATGCCAACTGGATTTGACTCCATTCACCACCACTCTTCGGGCCCGGCCATCTCGCCCGTTTCTTACCCAGCAAAGATTATGCCTGCCCAAGCTATGAGCAGCCAGTTTCTCCAGGAGAATGCTGTGGGAAACAGTGTCAAAGGCTTTACTAAGGTCTAGGTAGACAACATCCACAGCCTTTCCTTCATCCACTAAGCAGGTCACCTTGTCATAGAAGGAGATCAGGTTTGTCAAGCAGGACCTGCCTTTCATAAACCCATGCTGACTGGGCCTGATCACCTGGTTGTCCTGTATGTGCCACATGATGGCACTCAAGACGATCTGTCCATAACCTTCCCTGACACCAAGGTCAGGCTGACAGGCCTGTAGTTCCCCAGATCCTCCTTCCAGACCTTCTTGTAGATGAGCATCACATTTGCCAACCTCCAGTCAACCGGGACCTCCCCCGGTTAGCCAGGACTGCTGATAGATGACTTCTTCCAAGAAAGGCAGGTAATTCCGAAGCCAGCTGGATGCAATGGACAGTTGAGCAAGAGGTTTTTCCACCAGGGCTATCAAAAGCCAGGCCACCCACCTACACCCACTGATGTTCTCCTGTGTGACAGAAGGTAGTGCAGCATACACACAGAGGTCAAAAAAAAGTTCAAGTTTTGAAACCCATTGCTTTTCATTAACGTCACACTTACAAACCATTAAAACTATTGTATTTAAGCCTCAGAATAGATTTTCTACACTCAACACCTCCCAATATACCTCCTGGGAGGATTTCAGCTCTGTTTTTATTATATCAACCTTCCAAAACATAAATGCAAACAAGATGGCATCAAGTGAGCAGTGGAAACAGATGCCTCTTCTAACACCCTACTTAGACTCAACAGAAGAGACTGGAAAGAACTCTAAAGTGCCCAAGATCTTTGATTTTCATGAAGCGTGACCAAAGATGGACTTATTTCAACATGAAAAAGCATTGCTGCTCAGCATATCACTGAACTGTCCTGACAGTACTGAAGGCAGCAAGATGACAACAAGGTTTTTCGATATTATACATATATGTATATAAAGCAGGTGCAGGTTCCAGAATATGTACTCCTTAAGACTGACTTCTGATATGACACAGTGAAAATCCAGCATGCTCATAACAGCTAATTAGAAGCTTAGGAAATAGCTTCATACTCCTCCCAGAAAAAGAAATCCTTGCAGCCTGATCAGCCAAACCACACTAATTGCTTTCAATACGACTAGCTTGTTGATTATACGTTAATTTTGAAGGGATAGGAAAGGAGAAGTGGAAACCCGTAAGAGCCACAAGGACTGGACCAACCAATATAAATGTTATAGTGTTAAGTGTTAGCCCAATATAAATGTTTATTGCTAAATAAACAGAACTGCCATGGAAGAGCCAGGGAAGTTTCAACACGTCATTCTTCTTACCAAAATAAACAGGACAGCTCTTTGGTAAAGAACGCTCAGCTAAGGCACGCGGTAAGACACTATATTAAGAGAGTCACTTTAGAAGTAAGTTTGTGTCACCCAGTAGCGCCCATCTTTCAAGGGATTGCCAGAAAAACATCCCAATACAACTCATGTTTTGCTGTGCATGTGCTGAACACCAAGAAAGCTCCCACGCTAATGTTCCAGGCACACAGCTCCCAGGATAGACCCCTACCCGCCTCAAGATTGTAAATGCAGAGTCAGATGTAGAACTACATACTGCCCAAGATGAAGATGTTTTCCAGAAAGCAATCCATTTTCTTTTCCAATTAAAAAAGCTAAACAAGCCACCTATTTGCAAGCAGAGTTGTAAAATTGCAGAATTTTTGCAACTGTCTTAAATGATATTAAGAATAGCAACCTGAAGTAAAGCATCCAGAAAGATCAGCTCCAAGGTAAAGAAGTGACAGCATAATATAACCAAATACATCTCCAGAAAGGGACAAACAAGGCCTTCAAATTTTTTACCTGCCATATGTTATCGTAGGACCATACAATATCAAGTATATGAAGTCCAATTCAAAAGCAAGAGAAGGAAATATTCCTCACATGCAATTCAGGTAACTCCTGTTGCCACTGCTGTCCCCAAGAGCCCAGCTGCAGCTTAGCCGCACAGAACGCGTTTAGTAACAGCCACATGTACAGTACTTGCCTTCTCTAGTTTCTCTACTGTGAGAGGAAGAGAAATCAGATCAGAAGCAGACTTTATATTGTTTTTGAGATGATTCACTGTTGAGGTCAATAGTGATATCTAAAAACAAAGAGGAATATTCAGAATTAGCCGACATAATCCTGATTCTGACCTTCCCCAGTACTAATAACTTAATTTGTAACATTAAAAACATAAGGCAAGACAAAATTATACATGTACACACACACAAAACACCCCTGTCTCTAGGTTAGAAGTCTTGCCGAGGCTCCATTAAAAATATTCTGCCTCTTGCAACAGAAGCAAGATTTCTTTTTAAAAACTGAACGAAAGCCATAGAAGCCCCCTCTTTTCAAAAAGGTACCTTCTGTCCATTTCACATTCATCCCCTTAGAGAGACTGTTGCCCAAGAAAGATTTAAAATATTGTGCAAGAAGCCCTTACGCAGAGAAAACAGTCATCCGCTTCCTATTTAGTAATCAAACCTGCCTGACAAAACCCAGCAAAGCCATGCAACTTCTCTAGCTGAGTGACGGGCAAAGAAGTTACACTTGTCACCCAAACCTTCTGCTACAGAGGTGGAACAGTGACAATCTAGGTACAGTGGCTTAGCTCAATTTCTGTCAACTGCTTGACCCAGACAGCCAGTTATTCAATGGGTCTTCAAGATTACTTGTTCATTCCAACCAAGAGGTTGTCAAATAAATTAAAAACAACTACATGCTAGTCATTAATTGCTAACACTATCACTTTAAGATCAATTTGTAGCCATCAGTAGTCAAAACAGAAAAATAATTTCTTCTTGATTTGACAACACAAAAGTAGAGCAGATAAATCCCACTTCCTTCTGGTTAAAGAAAAAAAAACACAACAAAAAAACAAACAAAACCCAAACAAAACCCAAGTTGTTTCACAAGCTGAGGAAATGGGCAAGATCCTGATTTTACATTAGGCCAACACTGATCAGCTTGAAGAGTCTCTGGTTCCACAGCTGTGAATATTGGCTGAAATGATTCCCAGTGGCACATCCCAACAATTCATGGGGGGAAAAAAAAAAAAAGTAACTAAATTTTGATCGCCAGAAGAGCTGGCTTAGATTGTAACCAGACCCTGAAGTAACTTGAGAGCCTGCAAGAACGATGTGCAAGTATCTTTAATGTCCAGGTGCAGGTGATAGCGTTCTGAAAGTCCAATGAAGCACCTAAATATCTGTGGATAACACATACTGTCACATGCAAAAGCAAGCAAGTCAGATTTTCAAACATATTCTTGTGCACCATTAAGCACTTAACCACCGCATGGGACTGAAAAAAAAAACAATCTGAGCGGGCACCTCAGTACTCTTTAAAATTAAACCCAAAGCACTAGTGTCAGGGAGGGTTCCCCACACGCATCTCCTGATACCACTAACTGTGAGCAGCTCTGAACTTTTATCCGCCAAGGCAAGAATTTTAATAAGAGCCTTGCTGGGTGCTTTGTTTGAAGCATGAGTTAATACAGCAGCTGAGGAAACAGCTTTCTGTTAAGTGGCTTAGTTCGAGCCGCGTAAACAGAGGTAAGATTTACACCAGCTCAGATTCCAAATGTGTAACAACAGATTTTATATTCACGAGACAACAGTACTTCATCTGTAGCAACATGAACTTGCACTGGTTCAGCTAACTTTCTTCCATGCGTATGAAATGTTTGCAGACACACTCAGAAATTTGAAATGTCAAATCTTTCATCATAAATATTCTGATTATTTGGCAGGAAAATTAAGAACTGCATAGTTCTCAGGTTCTTTTCAGTTCTGTGTGAAGTCTTTCCGCTAGTTGTGTTATTTCTCCTCTTTGTGAACAGTTTCCAGTCCAACTGGATGCTCAAAGTTTTTTGCTTGTTTAATAACGAGACTTATATTCCATTTTAACTTTAAAAATAGATGTTTAGCATATGGTCACAGAAGTCCTTAGATAAAAGCTCAGCACTGAAATTCATTTCTGAAAAAATAAAATTGAATGGAATATTTTATTATTTTTCAAAACCAAGCACTGATCCCTCTCACCTGTTTATTGATCTCTGTGATATTTATCCAAATTTTATTCAGCCCCAGTTCTCCAGTCTCGATTTGTTCTAGTTGCTTTTGCTTCTGCACCAAATCTTCATTCAGTTTAGGAATTTCTTGGAATGATGTCTTTTGGTTAGATTCCACTAAAAAAAAAAAAATAAATTTGTTTTTAAAAAAACCCGCAAAAGTCCAGGTAAACAACATTGAAAGACAGAAAACAAATTACAAGCAGCAACATCTACAGCAGTGAAAGAAGGCAGTAACAGTTTTTACATACGCGTTTACAGCCAATTCAGAATTAAGTGTTTGCTCAGAATGACAGCTCTTTTTTAAGAGTACTAATGTCTGCAGAGAGAACCCAGAGAGACCGTACTGCAAAAGTACTGTCATTCTGGCAAGCCTCAGTAGGTGTCTATTTAGTGCAGTTATTTTACATTACTTTCACAGAGGGACATGAAATAGTAAAGGGACTGTAAATAAGAACTGCCGACGGTACCAGGGCAAAGGAGGCACGTGAAATGAACCTCAGTGCCCATTTCAAGCCTGCAAAGGGGCTGCTGGCGATGAAGTGAATTCCAAAGAGATTAATGTGATTACAGCTGTTCCATGTGACAGAAAGACAACTGGGGGAAAAAAAAAAAAAAAAAGTAAGCTCATACACTAGCATCTGTTGGTAAACAAATCAGTAAACAAGGTCCCTGGCAATAAAGTCAGTTATTACTGCAATTAATACTACAGGAAGAGGGAATCATGCAGCTCAAACTAATTCAAGTGAGCCTCAGAAATGCAGCTCTTCCAGGTCTGCAGTGACTAAGCTGTTTAGCTGCAAGCACTGTTAGGCAATCCTAAATCCCTAGATCTGGGAAACAAATAAACAAAGGTTTTGAGATGGAGATGACAGCGTTCTCCAAAACCTGCACTTCCACCCTGTAAAGCAGCACTGGAATGCTCCACAACAAACCTGCATCATTCAGACCACGGATCGCGAAGAGCAGTGGGACCTACATGGTACATAGCTTGCAGCTCCCAGAACAAATTTCCATGTGTGACCCATCCAGTTCAACAGGGAAGTCTCCAGGAGTGCTTCATGCCCATGGAGTGGATGCCCAAATATACACAACTGCAGAGGCATGCATCTTCAAAAACCCACTTCATTTTCTTGAAGCAAGCCCTAAAAGTCATTTCTAGGTACAGAATAACCTGCATTGATCACTCAAGATCCAAATTCAGTTAAGGAAGACCTTGAAAGGCCAAAACAGACCAAGAGCTAACTATGCATTTGACAAAAGCAGGTCAATCTGAATCTGATGCTTCAGAGGCTCTTTGAGACAAAGTATTTTCTGTTCTGCCACTCTCACTGTGTACAGTGAGACTCCACTTAAGAGTTTTTTGCAGTGCTCGCAAAGTTAAGTGTTATATGCATTTTTAGCATCATTACTAACAACCAAAGGGAAACACTACAATAACTTTCCCCTACCCCAAACGTATTAGATGCAAAGATGTCTTATTTTTAACAAGCACTCGTACCACACTCAGTTTGTTCAAAGGATGACAAAACATTACCAAATACCGCCATGGGAATCTGCTCTTATTGGGAAAAAATCTGGATGGAGATTCAGAGAAGGAAGATTCTTTTTCCAAACCTGCTCTAGGACAGACAGATCCCATACCTTTGTTTCTCCATCCACTCACCCATCTCACCAAAGGACAATGTTACCTTTTAGAACCAGGCTCTTTTTGCTGGGTTTTTGTTGTTGTTTTTAATGCTGTGGCTCACTATGAGACTCCCGTCCAGCTTCTAGGCGTGTTATTATAGTGGTAAGGAAATCTGAGAGCATTTTATCACTAGACCAACTATTAAATACACAGCTTTTCTATCAGAGCTATTAAGGAGAGAAACAAGCACATCTGTAATTGCCAGACAGCAAGCTCAGAGAGAACAACTGCTTTAACAAAGAGGTCTGTGTAGAACAGGAATGATGAAACTTAACTACACCAAAGCCAACAAATGTTGTCACTGTGCAAAATTTTTACTGCCAGTACATACTTAAAAGCAGACCAGTCCATGAAGAGCAGCAGGCAGCTTACCCAGGACACAGAAACAGTTACTGCAGAGCTGTTTGGTGTCCTGACAGCTACAACGCAGCATCTGTAACTGAAGGTATCCTCCATAACTGGTGGACGCTCAGTTACTGCTAACTTTCAGAGTTCAGTATCAGTTAATAGAAAAGCACATCTACCAGCAATGCTTTCTCTCGCTCCCAGGCATCCAGCTGGTTCTACCTTGACAGACAACTCCCCATCTCACAGCAGTTACACACCCAAACAGGAAGTCCTAAACACCAACAGCAAAGAATTTCTATACACATTTCCTCAAAACTTCTTTCACCACAAGCAAATCAAGCCCTCTGCTTACCTCCAGCCCTAGTAGCCTCCTCATTTTTGAACTGATTTCACCAGCCTTAATTTTAAGGTCACCTTCATGTCCTGGGCACAAAAATTCTAAGATGAAGACCAAAGTTACGGGACAAAACCTGCAGTCAACAGTGGTGCTACTCAGGCAAAACCTAAGTTCCCCAAGGCAGCTAGAGACTGCCCGAATGCTTAAGCTTCACTCTTCTGCTTCATTCACACAGCGCCTCAGCTTATCCTTGCCTTTTTCAATATATAGGATTTTAATGTTTAAAATAAGGCACCAAAACATATCTTGTGTCCAGAGGTGAGGGATAGAGAACCAAGAGCATACGTGACATGCAAATCTCACCATTCATTACACCTCAGCACTACAGAAGTTACAATATTGAAATCTTACACGGACAGGGAGAACCCGAGACCTACAAGCAAAATGCTTCATGTTAACTCCATACTTCAAAGTATTAAAGATGATGTAACTCCACACCATATGCAACACAACACAAAAGTTGGACAAGAAAAGGTCAATGCAAGCAAGATAAACACTCTGAGGATACAAAGAAAAAGCATAATACCGAAGCAACATTCAAATTGCAGTAATGCCATAGCAAGTATTAGAGGCTTTTAAAAGAGCTCAACACAAGAGCACTCTTTTTCATTAAAAAAATAAAAATAAAAATATGTGTCAAAATCCCCTAGGCTGCTTTTACAGGGCTGATCAGAACCTTTTCTTTCTAAACAGGGGCTTCCTTTGGAAGACGACGCTCCCAAGATCAAAGTCAGGAATGTTAGAAATGTACGTACCGGCAACTACAAGCCCACCTAGACCAGTGTCCCTGCTCTTCAGAAGATAAAGAGCAGGCAAGAATATATAATATTTGCCTTCGATTTGCCCAGCCTCTGAGTGTTTTTGGCTTAGAGGCTCCTCAATTCAGGGACAGTTTGTCTACTCAGTACTTCGAAACTTTGAATAAGCAGGCAGGCAACTAAAGCTCTTCATATGGCACAAAGAGAATATGAAATATATAGTTACATTTATACTCACTAGTTCGAAACTTGTCCTTTATTGCATCCAGATCCTCCTTGAGAGCCACCTGCATCCAGACCAAGCCAACACACGCTACCACACAAGCCGCGAGAATGACAAACGCACATAATGGGTAACAGAATTTGCAGCATCGTAGATAGTCTCCCCTGGGTAAAACAAAAACAACAAATTGCAAATATTCAACAGTCCCTAGAAAAGTTTTATTCTAAATGCTGATCTATCAAAGTAAGAGACAGTACTGGAACAGCACATGTTTTGGCGACAAGAGCTAAGGAAGAGCTTTTCCAAGAATAAATAAGGCTATTCAGTGAGATCAGGGCTATTACACTCTGTTCAGTTCATCCTCAGGAGGCACATCTAGCATATTTAAGAGCAGCTGTCAGGTTTCTCTTACTAAAATTTCCTGCTCCGCTCCCATAAACTTATGTTAGGAACATCTGCTTGATAGCTTGCAAAGCAGGCTTCGAGGGAGGGTATTGCCATAATGTTATGACAAGTACTTCTAGATTATCCTAAACTGCAAAAGCGTTAAGTTTCTCTGCAACGTGCCTACTTTTAGTTATTCTTAGAGGCCCATTAATAACGCTGTTACTTTACTAAAAAAGTTTATCTATTGACAAAACCACGTCGTGTCCATGACAAAACTGGCACTGCGTCAGCTCCCAGATACAGGATTGTGCCGTGCCGAGCGCACCGGCATAACCGCGCTCAACATTTCAAGCAGCTGATCCCGAGAGGCTCTAAAGAATTCGGTTGCAGTGAGCATAAAACAGAAAAAAAAAACAAAAACAAAACAAAACACAAGAAGAAAACAAGCCAGAAGACGGTTCAGATATACTTCTCCTCACAGCCAGGCGACCTGTTGGGCCAGACACACTCAGCGCAGCTCCAGGTCCTTCCTGGCAGCCCCACACGCCCCGAGC
>NW_009648332.1:5912125-5917884 GCF_000708025.1 Charadrius vociferus | reverse complement strand
AGCTGCTGAGGGCGATGGCCGACTTCCCCGGCCACCCGACCCACTGGCTCTTCGGCCACGTCCACGAGGTAGGGCGACAAACGGGGCTGAGCTGCCTGGGGAGGGGAAGGAGGGAGCCCGGGGAGCGGTTTCCCCGAGGAGCCCTTGGTGTGTGGGGGGGATGATGCTGGTGGGACCTGTCCATGTGGTCCAGGAGAATCGCTTCTCCTGGTCCCCCCACCCTCCCCGGGGTTGAGGGAAAGGTAAGCATCCTTTTTTCTCAGCCCTGCAAACCGCTTGTCTCGCTCCGCTTGCGGTGCCTGGCGAAGGGCACGCTCAAGGCTGCTGCAAAACCCACCGGTGGGAAGAGGCGGCGGTTGGCTCCACGAGTAAAGAAAGCGGTGATAGAACGTGGCATGGGCAAGGTGGTAAGCCAGCACTGGTGCTGGAGGCAGCGGAGCCATGCTGCTGTGTCCCCGGTCAGGCTCCGCTGTCACCTCTCTGCTCCTGTGAACGTCGGGGCACAGGCGCTGCAGCTGTCCCCGAGGAGATGTACATTCATCCCAGCGTCCGGAGGCACCTTCTCTCCCTTGCCAGCTTGCATTGGCTTCACGGCCAGGTGAGCCAGACAGGGCATCGATCGTTCTGTGTCACTTTTCAGCCACAAAACACATCCCGGGTGTAGCATCCCTAACAGGGGCCACGTGTCTTTATCAGATTACATTAAAGCCATGACTTACCAAGCCTGCATATATAAGCAAGACTTGTTCTGGGCATACATGGCATGGATGACTATTCACCGTGGTATGTGCTTGCCCACACGAATGAGCGTGTCTGCTTTGGCAAACAGATCTCCACAACTCATTGGCAGTTTCGCAAGGAGTAACTGAGCTGCCTGATGCGAAAGGCTTCTCCGTACACGCTAAAGGCTGCTTAAAATCACCCTGACCTCTCCTGGGCTCTGCTGATGCCCTGCCCTGGCCAAATCTGTGGCACATTAAATAACTGGCACCCTGAAAAGTAGCTGGGAAATCTGGAGGGGACCTCCTAGGGCTTGTCTCTGTACCGTGGCAGCCCCAGTTTTCCTGCGCTGGATGGGACAGTCAGTCTTTTGGCAACGTTAAGTATGAAGATGGGCCAGTTCGGGGCTTTGTTGCGCTGCCAGTTAGACTTTAAAACTGCAATTAAATAAAGTGTGTTAGCCTGTTTGTCAGTTGTGACTACGTTATCCTGGAACGGGATTTAACTGTTTGTGCTCATTGCTCGCTCCCATCGTGGCTAGGTTGTTCACAGCTCGTCTTTTGCCTTGGATGGAATTTTTTTTGAAGAATTCCTGCTTTGCGAATTTGCTGATTAAACGCTGCTGAATTCCCCGGAGCCAAACAGTTCATTGTGCCAGTGAGGAAACTGGCAGTGCTCTGAGCACATGCTGAATACTAAGTTTACACGCACCTCCGAGGAGGACCTGAGAGCTGCATTCAGGGAGAGCGCTGACGTTTCCTGTTCTGTTGATTTAAAGTGATTAGTTGCCAGTTTTGGTTCAGCTTAGCATCTCACATATATTTGTCATGCCTTGGGTGGGTCTCCTGGGAATACATAGCTTTGTTTTAAAGCATTCTTAGGTATTAGTCTCTGCTTATCCAAATCCTTCAGTAGAAATGACGTTAAAATATCAGGAGAGGTTGTGTAGGACTGTTCAGTCTGACTGCAGCAGCACGACTTAGTTAAAACCCGGAGTGTCAGCCCCGAGGTGGCCAAACCGCCTTCCCAAGGTCACCGTTGGTGGGAAGCAGAGGGGAGCAGGGAGCCGCCCCGCGGGCGCAGGGGGCCTGTCGGTCCCTCGGTAGCCCTTTGCCCGCATTTGCCCTGGGCGGGTGGCTGGTGGCGGGGAGCCAGCCTGGTTCTGACCGAGCACAACACAGCTTCGTGCTCGGATTTCAGCTCCTGTGTTTTCTATTTCATTTCCTATTGGCGCATAGTCATTAAAAGCGCCTTTAAGCGCCTCTTCCCGGATGCTTTTAGTGCTGGATCCATTTCAAAACTTGCATTTCAGCGTGAGATCAGACTATTACCTTTCTTCCTTAGACCTGAGCAGGGGTTATGCTTTTCTTTTCAAGCCCCCAAGGAAGGAAGAAGTACAAGTGATGGTCTTTCACGCAGAGCCTGGTAGCTGGAGCCTTGGTTAAGAAGCAGGAGCTTTCCATTCCTGCGGCTCCGCAGCCTGCAGGACTTTACAGCCTTTGTCCCGGCAGTGCTCAGCACAGCAGGCAGAGGTTACTCACCTTAGGGGTAACCTCTCCTCCCAGATAAACCCATCCCACCCTCTGCCAGCGCAGGGATGGTTCTTGATAGCACAAACCAAGGCGGGCGCTCCAAAAATAAAATAAGGTTGGATGCAAAAGGCTTCTAGCGTTAAGGCTTCTGCCAGCGAGACTTGCTCAGCATTTCCCAGTTATTCCCATTTATGCTCTCTGTGATTTTGTGACAGGAGGAAGCACGAGCAGATGTCCCAAAGGGACTTTCACACGTTCCGGTGTCACTTAGCTAAAGGTGCCGTGCCAAGCCCCGCTTCTGCTGGCATTGCTGAAGGGGTGGGCGCTGGGGAGGGCTGCCTCCTTTTACCCCAAAACTTGATTCCCCCGCAACCAGAGGAACTGATGGTTCTCTTTAATAACTCCAAAATCTTGAACTTGAGGAAGAGCAGTTTGAACGATAGCTTTCTGTCGTACGTGATAACCGGATGTAGCGGATAACTGGATGTCATCCTGCCGAATGCGAGAGATGCGTGGGATGTGCTGCAGGGACCCCCGTGTCTCGCGAGGAAGGGGACTCAGCCTGTGCGGTCCCCTGGCAGATGCCCCGCGGCTCCTGAGCATCCTCTCCGAGACAGGCGTGACATGGGTGATTATTTGAGGACAAGCCACCTCCCGGGTTGAGAAACACTCGCCAAACTAAAAGCTGAGCTGAGGTTACTCAGCACCAAAGCGACTGAGCAAATATTCACTTGACTCAATCAATAGGGTGACTTTGTGGCTCATTTCTGCACCAGTATGCAGATGTAATTAAACTTCAAGCTTCAAGTCCAAGCAGCAGCAGCTATGTCAGCCCTAGCTCACCAAAATCCTTCCCCCCGCGTCTTGTGGCAGAGTAGTTTCTAAGAATTCTTACACACTTTTGTCTCTGTGATCCTTTTTTCTCTGCTGATGACTTTGGATCTTTCCGCTGATCTTTCCACTTCTTTTTTTGGCTATTGCCAACAAGACTGTTTCGTTATTTACAACAAGACTGGCTAGAAAAGCAATAAAACGGTGATCACTTTCAAAGAGTGAACCTGCCAGTGTTGCTGATACGTGGTGCTTACGTTACTCCTCAGCATGCAGCTTCCAAGGACCAGAGATGAACCTTTCTGGGAGCACCAGCTCTTCATTGCCTATTAAATTCATTTCCTGGAAATCAATGAAATCTTAATCTGATGTTATTAACCAGTGTTCCCTCCTCTGTACGCTCCATCGGTGACTGTGGTCTCATTCTGTTGAATTTTACCTGGATACTGGCCTTCTCCACCTCAATGGCTGGAGGAAGCTGTGGCCCAAGTTTCCCCGTCAGGAGACATCGTTACACCGGGGCAGACACAGCAGCGATGCTGTTGGCTGCTGTAAAAGTGCTGCTGTATTTTCTCACGACTGCGCGGTGCTGATTGCTCAGCCATGTGCAAGTGAGAACATATTTGCATGCCACAAAACGGCAGTGCTGTCTGGGGCAAATCTGAGTCTTCTTTGGGGTGGCCATGGAAAAAAGAGCAGGTATGTGCGCTGATAGGCACCACCACTGTCCCTAAGGGTGTTCTCCATGGTTAGGGTCAATTGATAAGGAAGAGTTATTTTATATGAGGTTTAAAAGTAACAAGCATCTCTACTTTTCATGCTCTGCAAACCCAGAGGAACAACACCTTGTTCATGATCACCTGGTTTTGTGATACAGAAAGACTTTGGGCTTTTCAAGAAAGTGGTTTGGGAGATTATTGGGGTTTTTTCTCTGAATCTAAGTATTCTTTCTCTTTTTGTTCCCCCACAACTACAGTTTCTCAAGGAGGAAGAGGTGCTGGACAAGGTGGAGATCTGGGCACAGAAGTACCTATACGCTCACCCTCTCTGGTTTGGGAGTTTCTCTGCGTTCCTGGTTGTCACCGATCCCGACTATGCCAAGGTTCTGTTGGCCAGAGGAGGTGAGGAGATCATAGAATCATAGAACGGTTTAGGCTGGAAGGAACTTTAAAGATCACCTAGTTCCAACCCCCCTGCCATGGGCAGGGACCCCTTCCACAAGACCAGGTTGCTCAAAGCCCCATCCAGCCTGGCCTTGAACACCTTCAGGGATGGAGCTTCCACAACTTCTTTGGGCAACCTGTTCCAGTGCCTCACCACCCTCAAAGTGAAAAATTTCTTCCTGATGTCTAATTTAAATCTACCTTCTTCCAGTTTGAAGCCATTCCCCTTCTTCCTATCACTACATGCCCTTGTAAAGAGTCCCTCCCCAGCTTTCTGGTAGGCACCCTTTAGGTACTGGAAGGCCACTATAAGGTCTCCCTGGAGCCTTCTCTTCGCTGGATTTAACAACCCCAGCTCTCTCAGCCTGTCCTCATAGGAGAGGTGCTGCAGATGAGATGATGCCTGCAGCTGTGGAACAAAAACCACAGCCTGCAGATTTCCCATGCCAGCCTAAAAATGCAGAGCAAGGCAGGGCTTCTGAAGAGAGGTTGTCTTGCAGAAATCATCTAAAGGCGTGGAGAGATATCCCTCCTTCGTGCCATGCCCTTGGTGCTTCAAGCACAGGGCTGCGGCTGTCACCGGGGTCCCTCCAAATCTGGCAGATCAAACTTCCTCAAGTGCTCCTTGAAAAGTTATCTTCTCAGTGCCTGACCCCAGCAAGGAGAAGAAAGCTGGAAGCGTTTTTTTTGTCAGCTCAGCCTCCTGGCTCCTGCTGTGGTGCTGTGTCTTCAGTGCATCTAGAGAGAAAGGTGCTAAACAGTGTTGTCTGGGCGGGTTAATCATTTATCACACCGCACAGACTTTGGACTACCAATATTCTTGTTTATTCTAGTCTGGGCATCTGCTTTTATACTTTTATATCGCAGCTGGGCCAAAGAGTGCTGTTTTGTTGCGAAATACTGATGAATTCTGCAGGAATTCTGCTTCATACCCAACCAAAAGTGAGAGCCCAGAGGGAACTTCCAGGTGCAAACCAGTGGGTTGATGCTACTGAAACATTTACCATTTTATTTTCTCTTTCTTGGTAATTTTTTTACAGATCCCAAGGATAACATCAGTTATAAACACCTTGTCCCATGGATTGGTATGTATTCCCAGGGCTTTGCCTACCAGGAATGATTCTGAAGTTAGTCAAGAATATGCTATAAATAAACAGCATTGTGCTTGTTCCTTGACGCAGTCATAGCTAAAAGCTTCCTGAAATTATTATGTTTATTGAAAAAGGTAATAGATAATGCTCTTTTTTTTTTTTGTGATTTCAAGAAAAAATGTTCAGATGTAGTCATACGTACAAATGAGAACCACTTACTTGTCCATAGTTAGAACAGGGCAGGGATGGGAGGAGGTCAGATTCAGTAGAGGACCAGTGAAAAATGCATCTATTGATCTGAAATTCTCAGCTCCAGCAGTGATGGTGTTTCTTTTCGGAGGCAGTGCTGTGTGGTTTCAGCGAGCAGGGCTCTGCTTAGCCCAGGGAACCCTGGAACTGATGGCAAGCTGATGAAACACTCT
>NW_009648332.1:5893772-5912093 GCF_000708025.1 Charadrius vociferus | reverse complement strand
CCCTGCTCCTTGCAGGCTGTGTCCACAGGCAGGTGAAACCAGCCTGCTTATGCCCAGCAAAACGTTCCTTGCCTGTGTTTCCCCAGGGAACGGCTTGCTGATCTTGCATGGGCCAAAATGGCACCAACATCGAAAACTCCTGACTCCGGGGTTCCATTACGACGTCTTGAAACCGTACGTGGCCCTGATGGCAGAGTCTACTAACGTGATGCTGGTAGGACTCATATCTGATGCTTCTCTCTCTGCCCTGTTTCCTTTCCCTGATCCTGACTGGTTGGTAGGTAAATGCTGGAACAGGGTTTTCTTGCAGCGCCCTTACTTACAACCTGGTAATTGTAAGGGCAGGCCTTGTCCTGGTGGTCAAGCTTTCTGAGTCACCACAAATCCCTGCCCGTGAGTTGGAAGGAATGACCAGGAATGAGCCTCCCTGCAGGGACTATGTCTCCGGTACTGCTTTGGGCTCTGTGGCCAAGATTTGAGGTTTAATGTTACTGCCATCCCCAAACTGTGCATAATCTCAATCCCAGCTGCAACTTCTTATAAGTTTGGGGTTTTTTTTGTAAATGAAGAATTGACATAAATAAAGTTTCATAATAAATCCTGAAAATAAAAAGGTTGGAGCAGAACTATACTGTGATCCAAGGTTAAAGGGTATTATCATTTGCTGTCAACAAACCTATGAGTGGATTGCAATCCCTGCCTTGCCTAATACACAGTGAAACTGCATTGTTCTTCCATCCATTGGTGCTGGGCATGATGGAAACCAGTGTGAATTACAGGTGAGGGGCACCAGGTTTTGTGCACGTGGACCATCAGGAGTCTGGGTGCCGGATTTAATCCTTCTCCTTTGTCTCCCTCCATCCAACCTCCCCAGCGGCTCCACATGGATCCTGGCTGTCCTCCTTCCCACTGGCCCAAGGAGCAGCCAGGAGCTGGAGAGCCAGGAGAGCTTTTGCAATCCGCACAAGTGCCTGGCAGTTTATAATTCCTTGCAGACAATGCAAAGTGCCTATTTTGGGAGCCCATGCCACCAGGTGGCAATCGTTAGATGTGCTAAAGACATAAGTCTGTCCATACAAGCCCTGTTCCCCAGCCTGCTTTCATGATGTGGGAGTTCAGATGTGACTGTGCTCCTCCATCTCCTCCCTTTCTCAGCTTTTGAGTCCACTGGTTCCTTACAGCCACGAAGGGACAGAGGATTCAACATCATTTCATGTCTACCAGGCAAGAGAGACGCTATACTTTCTCTAGGGATCCCCTATGGAAAGAGTCAAGCAAGAGCTCCTATATTATATGCGGGAAAAACACAGTGGGAAATGAGAGATGGAGATCGTGAGATGGAAGCTTGCATCTGAGATGCCAAAGTCGTATGTGCTTGTGAGAGAGAGACAGAAAACACAGCCTCAATGAAGCCCAATGTTGACATATGCTGCTCTTGTGCAGGAAACACACTGCACCCTAAGAAAGGCTTTGGTAACGTGCCCCATCACCCAGCGATGCGCCCATCCTGGGGTTCTCCAGGGTGCCCTTGCCCCAGGGTAGGGTGTACCAGGGCTCACCACTGCCAGGATTTGAGAGTAGCAGCTGCCTGAGGCAAATCTTGTATTAACCATCCAACTCTGGGCTTCCATTCGCTGGGATTTTGATGGCAACTAAGAGATCCTCTTCTTTTTTCGATTTCTCTAGGCTGAGAACTAGCTGAGCACTCATTAATCAGAAGGTGAATGCAGATCGTGCAGAACTGTCCCTTGCCTTCTCATTTCTGTCTCCTTTGCGTCCTAGGATAAATGGGAACAGCTGATCACAGATGGGAAACCGGTGGAGCTCTTCGAGCACGTCAGCTTGATGACCCTCGATAGCATCATGAAATGTGCCTTCAGTTGTCACAGCAACTGCCAGACCAACAGGTCGGTGCTGCCTGCCCCAAACCCTGGCAGAAAGTTTGCAGCTCAGAAGGGAAACAGGCAAGTTGCTTGTCGTGATGCTCCCAAATTAACAAACTTCCGCCATTTCTCTCTCCCCAGGAAAAACACCTACATCCAGGCTGTCTACGACCTGTGCCTCATGGTGCACCAGCGCCTCCGCATCTTCCCCTACCACAACGACATCATTTACTGGCTCAGCCCCCACGGATATCGGTTCAGGAAGGTCTGCCAGCTCGCTCACGACCACACAGGTATTGCCCGCCTTCATCCTCTCCCAAAGCTTTCCAGCAGAGTGGGTGATGGCTGACCAGAGGCAGCCGAGTTCCCTCCTTGCCCACGCAGTGATCGTGCCCGGAGGCTCGGAGCCGGCATCCAAGCGGAGCATCAGTTTCTAGCAGTGGTCCGATCTAGCGTGTCACAGGTCATTAAACTGGACTAACAGAGGAATTCCCCTCTGGGAAAGCTCCTGTTAAATGACCCAGAGACTGGTGAGACAAGGGATGTGCGCCGCAGGCAACACCGGTGCGAGGAATCATTTTCCTTTCTAGGCCAGGCCTGATTTTAATGCAGGAGGGGTGGGTAAAATAGGCCGAGGAGTCTGTGGTGAACAAAGAAGTTGGCAGAAAAGGATGGCAACGTGCACGACAGTTGTTGCCGTGCTGCTGCAAAAGGCAAACTGCCTGGGCTGCAGAAGCAGACACGTCAAATGCATCGTGGACTGAGGGATGGTCACCCCCTTGGGTGCCTTAGCAGGGCAGTTTGGCAGCTCAGCTTTTCCTGCCCCTGCTGAAACTTTGACTCTTTCTTCCCCAGACAAGGTGATCCACGAGCGAAAGGAATCCCTTAAAGATGAACGCGAGTTTGAAAAGATCCAGAAGAAGAGACATTTGGACTTCTTGGACATTCTGCTGTGTGCCAGAGTGAGTGGCGAGGAGTGGGTGTGCGGCAGGGCAGCGAGGTCCAAAAGCCCGTCAGTCTTTGCGGGGGTGCCACAAACCGCCAGGGACCTTCAGGGCTGCACAAGCCATTAAGATAAACTTGCCCAGTCCTGCCCAGTTGAGATGGGCCCGAGGTGATCCCATTTTCCATCACTTGAAATGTCGGTAGCATCTGTTGACGAATACAACACACAGAGGGGTTTCATAGTCCTGGTGGTTTAATATCAGGGGGATACAGGGATTTATAAGTGAAGGAAAAAAGACCCTGAATTCAGTCTAAACAGAGATTGATTTTGTTTATACGTATCCCAGAGGCATCACCACCCCCCTTTGCAACAGTTGAAAGAATATAATGTCCCCTCCTGGGATATAATCACTTTTATATATGCGTCCAGACCGCTATAAGATATATATTTTTATACATATATATATATGTATATGGGCCGCTGAAAGTGTCTCTGGGCTGTTAGGATGAGAATGGAGCTGGACTGTCCGATGAGGACCTGCGTGCCGAGGTGGACACATTCATGTTTGAGGGCCACGATACAACGGCCAGTGGGATCTCCTGGCTCCTGTACTGCCTGGCGTCACACCCTGAGCATCAGGCACGGTGCCGGGAGGAGATCCAGGGCATCCTGGGAGACCGGGAGACACTTCAGTGGTAAGTTTGCACATTTCCTCAGCTGGTAACTTTTTTTCCCCTATTGCCAGTATTTCTGAGTGAGCAATGTCCTCAACACCTGAAAGCTAGAGTGCTCAAGGACTGATTTGTAAGGTTGCTGTGTGCACAGGGACTTCATAGGTTGGAGCGGATACTGCATCCTTCAGCTAAATCTGCTCTTCATGGCTCCTCCTGCCAGAACAGACATGAGAAAAAACCATCCCAGACCAGGAGGACATGCTGGATGCCATGCCAAGACCTGGGCCACCAACATACCCCTTTGCTCTCTCCTGTTTTCTCACCGCAGGACATTGTAGTCATGGCTTTTCACCTTTTGCTGTCACTTTGCACTTGAGCTTGTTCGGAGGTTGTTAAGGTTGTTCCGAGGTGTCTTGGGGTCACCAGCTTGCAGCAGCCCATGGATGGATGTTGTGGGTCCATCCGTATGCCCCAAGGGGGTTTGCCCAGGAGGCTGATGGCCGTGGGGCAAGGGACCTCTGGGCACAGGGCAGTCGGGGGAGCATGGGGCTCAGCCTACCTCTGCCTCTGTCCCGGCAGGGAGGACCTGGGCAAGATGACTTACAGCACCATGTGCATCAGGGAGAGCCTTCGCCTTTATCCACCAGTGCCTGGCGTGTCTCGGCAGCTCAGCAAACCCATCACCTTCCCTGACGGACGCACCTTGCCAGAAGGTCTGTAAATCCCATTCCCGCTTCACAAAACTGTGCTCTCGGACATCAGCGATGTCCTCGCTGCCTGCCAAAGAGCAACCTCTGTGACCTGCTGCTCACCAGCACCGATGTTCGGATAGGACTGTGCAGATGTTGGCATCTCGTTGATAGACGGGATGGGCTGTACAGCAGCATCCCTGGGACATCCTTCCTGCCACCATCGCTACAGGGCAGCTGTGCCTGTGCCAAAAGCGCCTTCTCTTCCTGGCCAAGCACAAGCTCATTTTTCACCCATTTTCATGAACTGCTGGTGCTGGGGGACAGGAACTGGTCCCATCCTACGTTGTGGTGTGGGAATTGCCCTGTGCTGCTCCATTTCTTCACTGATTTGGCACACAAGTGGGCAGTGCCAGAGTGGGGATGACATGCATATGGTGCTGGTGCCTTCCTCTTTCCCACCTTTGGCTGCTTACAACTAAACAAATGGAAAATGTTTAATTTTCTCTGAAGCCTATGACAAAACCCTCACAGGTTTCCAGTTGACAGATAAAGACCGTGATGATTTAGACAGACCTTTGTGTGAGTGGGCTGCAACCTCCCCTTTAGTTTCTTTGTCACTGAGCCTTTTTCTCCTTCTCCATTGCTTTACAGGCAGCATCGCTGCGATAAGTATTTATCTTATTCACAGAAACCCCGCGGTATGGAAAGATCCTTTGGTAAGTTTTTTTCTGCCCTTCTAGTAATTTTTCCCTTTTATGCTGTGCCTCTTTGGATGTCCCCTTCACCTGTTTGCAGTAGAGCAGAGTCCCCCTTTGGTCCTCAACGTCTTCGGCCACGGGAATCATGCTGAGAAGCGGTTGCTTTGCATTAGTCTCAGCCAGCTGCGGCACAGGGTGGTCAGACAGCAGCGTTAGAGCTTGGTGCTGCCCAAACTGTAAGACAAAGTGCTCCGAAGAGCTTGTTGTATTAACAGGCAAGAAGATATTTTTTTGCTCAGCCTACAGGTGGATAATTGAATCCCATCTTCCCGGTTTTCATCATATCTATGCCTGGTTTATCTTGGCCACACCATTGCCAGGCTCAGTGGAAAAGAAGGGAATTTGGTGTATGAGTTTCAGTCCATCTCGAAATGAATTCTCTCTCCAATGGGGTGGTTCAGAAATTATGGGGTGTCATGTTTCTGCAGACACCAGTCAGTACCGTGTTCCTTAAATAATCGCTTTTTCTTGCTGCGTATTCTTCATTTCCAGGTGTTTGACCCTTTACGGTTTTCCCCAGAGAACGTCTCTGGCAGACACTCTCATGCCTTTCTGCCTTTTTCTGCTGGAATGAGGTAAAGTGTACTGAATGCTGAAGGAGTAGTGGGGAGAGAAAACATGCATCCCTGGAAATTGCTTAGCCCAAGAAGCATCTGCTGCTGTTGTAATTGCTATCAGGGAGGCACTGACAGAGTGCTTTCAGAGACCGCCGCCTGCGGTTCTGGCTCTGCAGCTTTAAACAGCTCAGGATCGCATAAGAAGTGTGTGCCGCAGAGAGTTTCTGGTACCAACAAGGCCAAACGGGAAGGAAACGTCGTTGGGCCTCTTTTGGGGATGGGGAATGGGGTCCCAAAGCTGCTGAGCATCCTGCTGGCATCACACGGGGAGCCTGCAGCATCTTGGGCTCACCTGCTGTCCTCCTCTCCTTGATGGAGGGACCTCATACCACCCCCCCATCCTGTGATTCCCTATTCTCTTCTGCTCCCAGTCCTTCCCTTCACCCTGCGCTCACCCTGCCGAGGCAAACGCGTTGCAGACCCTCCTGCTTGGAGACCCGCCGCTTCTGCTCCGCTGGCCTCTCCGTTGGCTTCCCCGTCTCCCCTCCCTCTCCGTGCTCACTGAACACTTATACAGGAGCTCCCGATGCTCCCCCAGATTTCCCCCCGCACAGCCCATGCCCCTGCTTTTTCCCCCCAAAACATTGCCTGGCACCCCCAGAACTGCAGAGAGGAAGGGTTGTGTGTTGGTGTGAGAGGGCTGGGATCCGGCCGCGGGGATTTGCTGTGCCCAGCACCGAGGTAAGTGGGCGCTGAGCTGTTCTGTTTCACCCCAGGAACTGCATCGGGCAGCAGTTTGCCATGAACGAGATGAAGGTGGCGCTGGCCCTGACCCTGCTCCGCTTCGAGCTCTGGCCCGACCCCGCCAAGCCTCCCTGCAAAATACCTCAGATCATCCTTCGCTCCAAGAACGGGATTCACCTGTATCTAAAGAAAATCAGCTGATGCTCGAAAACTCCTGCCTTTGCCGGAGGGAGGGACCAAGCAGATGACCAAGCAATGTTTCTCGGGGGCAAAAGGTGCCGGGCAGGATTTGGGGATGAGGATTCCTGTTTTCTGTGCTTCTTCCACCAGCTGAAAGCCCTTTTTGGCCTGGGCCCAGGTAGCCTGGATGGCATTGCGCAGACCCATTGCCATCTGCTCCACAAGTGCCAATCTCGGAGCAGCTGGGCACGGCCATGCCTCTGTGCTGGCTGTCCCCTTGCCCTGCTGTAACTGCTGGCCTGGCCTGGGAACATCTGCAGGTCCCACCAGCTTCCTCCTCACCAAATCCTGCCTTCACACTCATGTCCTGGCCGAATCCGTGACCGTTCCCAGCTCTGCTCCGTCGTCAGCACCTTCCTCAGTGCCTGGAGGTCAGCCCTCCTCTCCTGCAGCAGGGACAGCCCGTGGCAGACCTCTGTCTCTCTTCTCGCACTTAATGTGTCTCAGTTTTGTTGAAAGCACTGATTCTAGTTTGGGCTCTGAAACTCTGCCTAAACTGCAAAATAGTCTGTAATTTTTGTGTTAATAAACCAATAATTATTCCTGTAACAGCAGCTGCATTGGTTTTTATTGCTGATGCTTGCCCACTTTGTCACAAATATGGTGTAAAACCCCTTTAGAAATGGGAGATGGAGAGGAAACCCATCAGCAGCAATAGACAACAACTCTGGGGGTGTCCAGCCGGGCCCCTGCCTGCAGGTCTGCAAGCCGCAGCCAAAACAGCATCTCCTTCCATGGGCAACCCCTTAACCTGGGTCCAGTGTGCAATCTTCATTTAGAGCTGGGAGGGAGAAGTTCTGACAGTTGGAAAGGGAATTTTTTTTCTCTTCTTTTTTTTTTTTTTTTTCTTTTCCTAAGGTGATAAAGTTACGAGAGTTGTATGTGTGAGGTACACTGGAGGACACTAGCGAGCTGCAGTCTGCCTCTGCAGGAACCATTATTGGGGTTAGAAAGTGTCAAACTGGGAAATCCCACGTGCCGCTGCTGCAATTAGCGTCGCAGTGATGTCGATTGCGGTTCCAGCATCGTGAGCAGGCTGCTGCAGGGTTATACAGCGGCTGACTTCATACAGCTCACATCTGCAGAGATAAGGCAGATAGAAAGCAGCAGGGGAAATAGGAGGACCTTTCTGTGGGATGCAGTGGGCTACACTATCAACACCACAAGCGCAGTCACCGGTGAGCCCTGTTAGTGGAAGGTTATATCAAACATAAGGTTTTGTCCGATTTTAATTTTAAATGCACAAAGGGTGCCTATAATAAATAATACAGATAGTACAAATAACTTGTGTCATCTTTGGCACCGAGCGTATTACCAATCCGCTGCGAATGTCACACCAAAGGTGTCCTCAGAACAGCTTTAACTGAGAAGCTGCAAAAAACAAGCCAGTGTATTGTGCAAATATGGTTGCCCATGCACCTCCTCTGTCACATCACCTGTACCTCCTCTAACCACAGCTGTACCCACAGATACGGCCAAACTCTCCACAAACCCCTCCTGTGTCCTCTCCACTGACCTCTGTGCCAGCACATCCAGCCACCGTGGGTAAATCCTGCTTGCCGTGGGGTGCTCGCCCGGCCAAGCAGCCTGGAGAAGACGTGTCTCACCCAGCTTCACCGCCTACCTCCATACCTCATGGTGCTCCGCTCACCCAAGCCACAAATTAATCCCTCCTATGAGCAAAACCTCCAGGTCACCCTGCAGCAACTGCTATGAGTCAGTAATACCCCGTTTCAGAAGAAACGGTAAAAGAAAGAAATGGCCCGTGCGCATGGGTAACACGAAGGACACAACTGTGTCATCCAGCTTCACTCTGAATTCAGTCAGAATTCTGTACTGAGAGTACACCAAAAAAAAATACCAAAAGATTCCCACCCTTCCATGGATTCGCATCCATAGCTTGCAAGGAGAAAAACTTGGGTTACCCCATATCCTGGAGTAAGTTAAAGGAGAGCAGTGATTTATCTCCTCCTGATGAGGCCCCGGTCTGGGAGGAAAGCAGTAAATACACCTGGCTCAAAGCTGTTCGGTCGCAGCCTCTAGTGATATGGCAAGTAATAAGCTGATAAAAGCCAGTTTCTTCAGATACGTTCAGTCTTGTTTCAGGGTCATTGGGTAAAAGCTCATGGGGTGAAAGCTGCAAACTCGCCTCACCTCGGTTGCTAAACCAGGACTGCTCCAGCTGCAGCACCTGAGGAGCTGCCTACCTGGGGTGATGCCAATACTCCCATGTGAACCCACAGTCATCCTTGTACGCTGAACAGACCCGGCGTGGTGGAGCTCAGTGCAGCAGAACCACGTAAAGACCCATCACAGCAACTGCAGGAGGGCTGTGCCTGAAGCAGGAGTGGAAATGGCTGTGTGTGAAAGCACTGGAAGGTATAATGTAGTGCAAAGATTGCAAAAATGGCCTGTGTCGATGACGAAGGACACAACTGGCAGCAGTAAAACTGGTGAAAGCTGAGGGAAGCGCTGTTTGCATCAAAGCAGGTGGCCCCCGTGCCAACAAGGCCACAGTGCAGATGACTCAGCGGCAGAAGACTTGTGCTCTGATTGTAGAAGGATGGAGCAAGGTTGCATCGCCTGCACCTGCCAGGTCCCTCCCTTTAACGGATTGTAACCCTTTAAATTACCATTTCAGGTGAGATCTGAGCCACAGATTGTGAGCTGACACCACGCAGACCCCCCAGAAAAGATGGGGTGTCGATCAAGCCCCTTTCCTTTCTCCTCCTGTGCTGAGAGCTGAAGCATTCTGTGATCAGACCACCACAGCCAGAGACTGAATGAACAAAACTGTCCTCAAACGGAGCCAACCCTGGGGTGTGACCCACCAGAAACTCCTTTACTTCTTATGACCATGGAAAATGTACCCACAGGAACTATTTTGCAGGACGCTGGAAATACACAGGCATCCCACCATTGGGAACAGGGGCAAATTACAAGCGCAATTTAAAATTCCCTGTTAAAGTTTGCAAAGGACAAGGGATTTAAAGTTAAAGAAGGGCTTAGTAGCACCAATCTGGATTCAGTGCCTAAGTTTGATGTGCAGGACCATGAAGAGCATAAGCCAACTAGGTGGGAGGACAACCTTTCACTGTCATCATCACCTTGCCAAAGCAGCCGGGAGAGCATCTGCTGGACCAGGCAGCTCATGCATCCTCAGCACCAGGAGCCATCAGCAGTGCTGGAAGCATCTCCCAGCCTCGTCCCTCCTTCACGCACCTTCACGAGTCCCTCCCGCTTATTGACAGCACTACGTCTGCCTGGAAAGGGTTTGCACGGAGACCCACTAGTTTTGGGGCCAAAAAAAAAAATAATCTTGTGATATTGATTTGAAAATTTAAAAAAATAATAATTTTAAAATAAATAAACATAAATAAATACAGGATAATTTTAAAAAAATAAAGCTTACTGCCTCTTCTCATTGAACAGTATGAATGGAGCTCAGGAAAGTGGGGAGCTCATGGGCCAGCCTGAGCCCTCCGGGTTACCCCATATCTCTCAGCTGATCTGGGTGGGTAAACAGGGATTTCAGAATATGGCAGATTGGTTTAGACACCATACTGCCTGGCAAAAAAAGCATATGGAAAACAAAAAAGCATCAGGCCAAACTTCAGCCTAACCCAATTATTATTTTGTGGGCTCAAAAGCAGAAGCGATTCAAAATGCCATTTCTGTTTTCAAACTTAGAGTTCCTTTTAAAAACCAGGACTTTTCAGAGGTAAAGTCTCCCAGGAAGAAAAATATTTTCTGAAGAAAAAAATCGGCAACTTGTTGAACCCCACATTCTAATCTGAATGATGATACTACTCCCTTCCTTTGCAACTAATGCTTATCAATACTTAAAGGGAGGGTGCCAGGGGGATGGGAACCGTCTTTTTTTCAGTGGTGCCCACTGATAGGATAAGAGGTAACGGGCACAAACTTGAACATAGGAAGTTCCATCTTAACATGAGGAGGAACTTCTTTACTTTGAGGGTGGCAGAGCACTGGCACAGGCTGCCCAGAGAGGTGGTGGAGTCTCCCACTCTGGAGACATTCAAAACCCGCCTGGACACCATCCTGTGCAACCTGCTGTAGGTGACCCTGCTCTGGCAGGGGGTTGGACTAGATGATCTCCAGAGGCCCCTTCCAACCCTGACCATTCTGTGATTCTGTGAATTTCGCCAAAAGAACAACCCTGAACTTATAATGCGAAAGATATATTTTGAAAACACATTTCAGCTTATGCGTAAAGGCAATCCTTTTCAAACGGCAGCCCAGTCAGCACGCAGTCTTAGCAGGTGCTCTCATTTGTGTACATAAGGATCAGGAGTCTAGAAAGCAAAATGAAAATAAGATTTCTCAGTAAATGTGCTTTTCCATGTGCTTTCCCATCTCTATTTCCTGCCCTTCGGCAATGTTGGCTTTCTACCTGTGCCAGGAAAACTGAATCCCAGTTCGACTTATTTTTGCTTTTGAGTCAATCCGATTTATTTCGGCATAAGCCAGCTCCTCTGAAAGAAGCAGGAGCGTTGGCACAACGGTACGGCAGCCGCTGTGCAGGGGATGCTCAGTGGCGATGGATGGACAACTCCCGCACGCTCCGGCTGTCTGTCCCCTCTTCGGACGCGAGGTGCAGCTCTTGAGTTGAAATCAGAAATCTCCTGCAACGGAGAGAGAGACAGTATGCTTATTCAAATGTAAACTGTTACAAACCCATGAGATACCGCAAGCGCTTGTGAGGGCGGTATTGGGATTCAGAAATGTCTTGATAAATTAAAAAAATGCTGAAGTGAATGGGATGCGAGTCCGTAAGCACAGGCACGAAGCACAAGAACGAGCACAGCCGTTGCACTACACTGAGAGGGGAAATGACTGATAGGCAGCAATCTCTCCAAAAGGTATTTTGTAGATATAGAGGCTCACAAAGGTGACGCGAATCAATAATATCCTGCTGTTGTAATCAAAGCAACCCCCATACTTGGATAGATAAATACAAATATTTCTCAAACATTTTTCATTTGCATCTCCTTTCACTAGATGAAATGAGACAGTGTCCTTCAACCCTGTTTGGAGATTTAAGTATAAAGGCAACTTCATTTACTCCCAGCCGTACCTTGCCTACATATTCTAAAGTAGAAAATGAGAAATTTTTTAATCAAAATAGCTGGAGTTACTAGAAGCAAATGACATGCATCTCTATATTAGATTCAATTTTCTTTTAAGATAAGATTTGAAAAAAAATATCATCTAAAAAGGAGTGGATGGACCTTGGCATGCAAATGGGAAAGATTAACGCAAGCAAATCTGATGAGCAAGAGCACAAGGCTGAAATCACAGTGTACTCACTGAAAGGGAATAGGCAAGAGGGGCTCAGCCTAGGGGAACTTGGCATAACAGTCCTCATGTAAATAAATGGCAGCTGCTATACTGCATTTAGGTAGATACAGATTACACAGCATAAAGCACTTCCTAAGGTTTCTTAAGCCCTGATGAAGGCTGAGTGGGAAATCTTCGTTTTCACAGGTTTTAAGAGCAGGTCACCATTTTTGCTGCATAATCCAAAAGCATAAAGAAGAAGGCAATGAATGTGGTATAAGGGCACAGCAGTGTAATTCCGGTCTGGTTTTTGGAAGCAGACTGAATTGGGGGTAGTGGAAAAGCTGCACTGCTGCTTTCCCAACTGGATCATCCAACATGTGCGTGGTCCTGGCCCTGGGACCAAGCAGCCAGGCTGCTCCTGCCTTCACCCCACTCAGCCACTGGCCCCCTCGTGACTTTTAGGATTCACTAAAAATCTGCCTCTTCATATCTGAAGAGGAAAAGGAAATGTGCTCTGCAGCATTCCCATTCTCCTCTCTGCGTTGTGCCTGTGGCTTCTTCCCCCTGCAGTCACATACCCAAACCAAACATCAGATCTGCACGCAAAGCTCTCCTTGATGCCAACACCCTCCGAGGCCAAGAGCTCGAGTCACTCTTCTAAATAACGCTGCACATGGCAGCCCAGCTCCCGCTCTTCCCGAGCCACGTGGGCCAGCACTGCATGCCAGGCCAGGCAGCCTGCGTTCCACATCCTGCATCATCCCACATCCTGCATCCCGCATCCTGCATCATCCCACATCCTGCATCCTGCATCCCGCATCATCCCACATCCTACATCCTGCATCCTGCATCCCGCATCCTGCATCCTGCATCATCCGACATCCTGCATCCCGCATTCCGCGTCCTGCATCCTGCATCCCGCATGCTGCATCCCACATCTTCCCTGGCTGCTCTGCTTTTGAACAGGCGAGCTGGGCTGAGGCTGCAACAGGGCTTCTGGGGCAACTGTGTCCCAGCGCCAGAGTGAGCCAGATCTTTCCAGAATGTAATTGCTGAGTGCCTCCCCCCAGTTACCTTTCCCCTCCTAAATACTAGAGACGCAGCAGTAATAAAAAGACCTGGTCGCATGAGATGTATAACTCAGAGCAATAAAGACAGTCAAGGACTAGACGCAGAGAGCTTACCTCATTCTTTAATCCTTCTCTACTTTCTGCTGAAAGGGTAATTGCAAAGATGATGAGCTGACCTTGGACTGCCTGATTCCGACCTTCAGATATCTAATTTAACAAGAGTTCACGCAAGAGGCTATGTGGGGTGCAACAGGATAAGTCTTTGTTTCTGTTTAAAAGATCTAGGATTTTTCTCACTGCTACAGCTTGGTCTTTCAATAACAGCAGCGGCAAGACGCCATCTACTCACGCTCATCTCTCCTTTCCCCACAGAGATTGTCATAATAGCTGTACAGCCACATCCTGGTCACATGGAGGGTACCCATCCATCGCAGTCTGGTGATGGTACTTACTCGTATGCTGCCAAGCATGACGGGAGCAGCAGAATCAGTGTTGAGAGCAGCTTGGTTGCAGCGCCGAGGGATGCAGTCCCCACACAGGACCCATGCCGCTCTCCGGCCAAACCCATTATCAGATGGTACCAGCAATTTCCATCTAAACCCCTCTGGGATTTTACACTGGAAACAGCTTGTAAATTAAGTAAGTATTGCAACATGTTTGTAAGGCAGCTGCATTAAATGCTTCCAGATATAAATTCATCCTCAAGACATGTGTGGTCAGAGGGGATCCAGGCAGCTCACATTACTCTGGAACACTTGCTGGGCTCTTGCCGTGATTTCCTCATATATCATCTGTTTGGAAGCTGGAAACATTTTTATTTTTTTTTTTGGCATTACAGCTACATTTCATCTGTCAGCGCTAAACACTGCAGGAACACACAGGGACAGATGGGCCTGGACTCTTCTTCCTATCCGAATAAACACAGGCACAACTGGGGAAAGCAGCTGCTGCAAGGTCACACTGTGGGGCAAAGTACCGATTTGCCACCTAAATTTCACCTGCTCAGTGAACCAGTTCTTCTGCAATGAATGCCAACAGTATGGGTTAAATCAGAGAGGAAGAACCTCTCTTTCTTCTGTTTAGGTGTCTAAATTAAATGGAGAAATTCCCAAGACCCTGAAAGCAACTTCCAGAGCCTGATGTGTCCATGGTTGTGGTACGGGATGGGAATTCTTCGGTGTAACTTTTTCTTTTACGTTTATGGCCTGACCTGTCATGACATACGCTGCCATGATGTGGCCATCCACAGCATTGAGCCAAATGTGCAAAGGCTCTTTGGAAATATTTGATGACCTTCCAAGTGTCCTTTAACACCCAACTGTAGTTTTGCCAACCTCAGATGTCCGGAAGGTCAAGCCAAGACTCTGTTCACTCTGCCAACCTCCCCAGACCACTCTGGCTATTCGGAGACTCTTGTAGCTGCTTCGTCATGCTGAGTTCTTATTTCAGAGGCTCCTTACTTCAGCCGGGATGCCTGGGAGCAACAGGGCTGTAGGCTCACCTGGTGCTAAGTAGACCATTTCTGGCCTTGTCCCAACCCCTTAATATGACCAGACCCGTGTTGTGCCTTCTCACTTTTCTCCACTTGTGGCTCTGTGGCTACTTCACTTTCCCTTTTGAACTTCCACAGTTTCTTCCCCTGCAAAAAACCCTCAGTTACCATCCTCAGGCTGTGCTAAAGAGTGTCAAACCAAATGTTCATGGCCTCTCTTGCCATGAAATCTCTGAAATATGTGAGAAAGGCATTTGTCTCTCCTATACCAATGAAACAGAAAATGCAGAGGGTGGAGGCTGGATTAGGCACCCAGTTTTCCTATTACCCAAGCTCAGATTCTTGTTCCAAATCCCCATTAATGTGGGTTTAGCCATTCTGTCCCCTATGTCCCCTCCCTAGCAGCTCAGCACTCGACATCTCACTCGACCTTCAAGACAAACCACATCCCCTTGGCTCCATGCTCAACAGTTGTTACCGGTTATTAAATAACTACCAGGGAGCCAGATGGGTAAAAATCCACCCTGCTCGGTAACCCATGGTAAAACCCATTGTCCAGGGACTTTGTCACCAGTGAGAATTTCTGTGTTGTTATAAAAGTTTCATCTGACACCATGCCAGTGATTTCACCACCCTGGTCACTCCACCTGTGGATCTTGGGGGATTTTTGAGTTATTTTGTAGGTGATTGCTGAAAGGTACCAGCTGGATCTAGATCAGATGGGCTGGTAATTGAGTAGGTGCAACAGGAAACACCAAAACAGCTCCATTGGTGCTGACCAAAGGCTCAACTCCCAGTTCCCCCCGTGTTCCTTATGTGAACCTTGTAAGGCACCCAACTACATGACATTGCTGGATTTATGAGTGTGCTGCAGATCTTCACATGACGGACCCACAGTAGCAGTCCCACCTTCCAATGTCCTCAGCCCCATGGAGCTCCCCTTGTCCTCCTCACCCACAGTCACAGGCAAGGCCAGATGAGAGGCTAATTGTTTATGGACTGTTTCCTAGAGGGGGATCTCTGAAAGAGCCTAAAGGCCATTTTAGAGTTTGTCAAGAGGAAAAAAAAAAACTAAAGAAGGGACAACTGTACAGCAGAGTCCATGATGCATTGGAGTTGGGGAACAGGGTCTCTTGTAGCATACACCACTTGAACCTAACTTCAAAGTTAACCCCAAGCATCACGGCAGACCTGTCCAAACTCTCTGTGACCTCAGCTGATAACAAGAGAAAGTGCATGGTAACATTGCTCTTGTCACACCCTTCGACTCCCCAGTCTAGTTAGGTCAGCCCCACATTTTGAAGGCAGCTTGCAGAGTCATAGATCTGACCCAAATAGCCCATAAGTGGCTCCTTGTGCTGCTCGTTCATCCTTCTCCTCCTCAGGTAGGCAAGAAGCAACAGCAGAATCTTCCTGACCATCTGTAACCCACACACTTCCCAGCCATCTGGCTAACCAGCCTGCACTGCCTTTTCTTCTGATGGGAAACCCATTAATCATGGTGCTGCAGGACAGGTGGAGGATCATAGGAAGAGCAGGAGTTACCAGCTGTGTCTCCTATACCTTAAATGGCTGTGAGGTCACTCGAGTTGGGTGCCCCTGCTTGGGAGTTCTCCAAGGCAACACAAGGAGAGTCAGTGTGTTCTTTGAATTCTAAAAATGTTGGTGGATGTGTTTGTGATGACTTACCAGGCTCTGGCCCAGAGGATGCATCGTGTCAGCAACGGTGATGGGGAAAAAGCAGCATAACAAATGCCAGCCAGAGGATATAACTCCTCCTTCCACTTCTTCCCAGACTGAAGAACTAGAGGCACCATCTTAAAGTAGGTTACAGGGGTCCAGTTCAGGGGACAGTCACGCTGGGGAGCTAAAGAAATGTGCTAGGACAGGGCTCATGCAGCCAAAGTGCCTGACTCTGAGGAGATAGAAGAAATTTTCGGCTGTTGTCATTGGCTCTTTGCCATAAGCCTTCCTGCCGTGCTAACAAAAGCCCAGTGCCATGCAGACAGCTGTAGTGTTGACTGGGTCACCTTATCCCAGCTGAGGAACTTAGGCAATCATTATTTCTAGGGAAACGCCAAAGAAACTTAGCGTTATAGACAAAGATGGCAGATTAGCAAAAGAGTATTTGCAGCCTGGGAACAGATTAAGAGTAGATCATAGGGTTGATGTCTTTCAAGAGAAAGGTGTGTTTCTAGAGCAGTCTTCTACCACCAGCATGAAGAAGTAATGAACAAACCCCCTCTTCAGCCCAAACTTTAGGAGGCATCGGGGCACACGTGGTAGGAGCTGGCTGTTAGCCAGCTGACATGCTGAGTGCCTTTTGTGCCCTGGGTACCCACGATGGCAGGTGCCTCAACGTCAGCATTCTCATCCCATCTTATGTGGAAATCCCCAGGCTGCCAACCTCAGGATGCAAAGCCAGATGTGAATGAAGAGCTCTGGAAACATTGTCACTGCTGGAGCTGAAGATCACTGTTAGAAACTGCCACTTCCAGCACATCATGCCCAAGCGTATCACCGCCTGAGAACTAGGTGATGATGCACATGACAGAGACCACGTACCACACTAGTTAATGTCTGCGGGGCAATAAATATCCACCCAGAAAACCCACAGCTGCACTTCCAAGAAGACACAGCACAGTAGGCTGCAGTCAAACATCCCTCCAAGGGACCTGAACCCACCAGGTCCCTCTGTGACCTGTTCAGCTGCAAGGCTGAGCCTTTGTATGGCACTCAGCACCCTCTAGCTGCGGGGCAGGGAGGACAAATCCTCTTCCTTGCAAGGACCCACAGGTGATATTGCAGTGCCTGTGTTGGACAGAGGGTCGGGCTGAGTCTTCCCGCTCTGTGCACTAGTTTTACCCACCCATGAAAGGAAAGAAAAAAAAAACAAAAACAACACATGCTGAATTAGGTTGCACATTATGTCAGGGGAGGTTTAGATTGGATATTAGGAAACATTTTTTCACTGAAAGGATTATTAGACATTGGAACAGGCTGCCCAGGGAGGTGGTGGATTCGCCATCCCTGGAGACGTTTAAAAGAAGGGTAGATGTGGTGCTTAGGGACATGGTTTAGAGGTGTTTTTGTCAGTGTAGGTTGATGGTTGGACTTGATGATCTTAAAGGTCCCTTCCAACATTAGCGATTCTATGATTCTAGGAGAATCTGCACGGGTGCAAAGTAAAACTGTCCCAAACACCCTTGGATACGGGGGTTTATCCTGTGAGCTCCCAAGAAGGGCTGAGAGCTCAGAGAAGTTGCGTGTGAAGCTTTCAAGTGAGAAGGGACTTGCTTTAACAACACTTCTTGAGGAGTGGCGTGCACCACACCTAAAGCCTTTCTGCAGTCTGTTGATTTTTGTCTCAAAGAGTGCAGGATGAGTCCGGCTTTCGCAGCTGGGCACCTTCCCATGCTACACCGAAACTGGCACATGCCGTGACCTTCAACCTGTTTGCAATGAGCAACATATCACGACGGATGAGCAATATATCTACAATACCTCGCGCGGTTTCGTAGCAGCCAGACAATTTAAATCTCTCTGCGACTGAAATATAAATGGTACCATCTGTACCTAGGGCTTTGTCTTTGCAATCATTAATTAACGAATAGGCCACATGCCAGCTGAGGGAAAAGTTAGCCACTTCGCTACCTTTCAGACATTTTTGCGGAGTCAGGTAATTCCCAGACAGTAGGTCTTGTAAAATATTTTCATACATTCTTTCTGCCTAAAAAGTTTAAATATTTTCATTGGGGCTGTGCAGGTTCACTTCAGCCGGCAATCTCTGTATCTCTGTCACTATAAAATGGATACACCTGGACAATGAATCCCAGATAAACAGTAGGTTTTTTCAGTACTAGCAGAAAACATGGGTTTCAATTAGCCATGGCATAATTTAGACTAAAAACTAAAGTTCCCAAACGTCAGAAGAGATGTGTTGAGGAGAAACACCCACAAA
>NW_009648332.1:5860678-5893725 GCF_000708025.1 Charadrius vociferus | reverse complement strand
GTTTGATCCTCATAATATCCCGGCATCCAAATGGGAAATGATTTCAACACCTCTGGGAATCTTCCTCTTTGCAATATGCCTGGAAGTCATCCACACGCAGCAGGCTTCCAGCCCAAGTCCTCCACAAACTCTGGAATTCCATCCAAGCCATTCCAGGCTTTTGCACCTACGGGATGTGAGCCCAGGTAACCAGCAGGATCTGCTCAGGGATTGCTAGAAGGGGTCCTACCTGGGGAACAAAGAAGCACTGCACTGGAGAGGTAAATGCAGTGATGTGCAGCCTTTTTTGAAGGGTGGTTGAGGTGATGTGTAGACAGGGGAAGGAGGACCCACCAGGACTGTAGAGTGAACATGACCTTACCATCACGCCGCCCTGTCAGGGTAGATGTGCCCTCAGTTTTGCTGCGGCTCATTTTACTGCTCTCCTGCTTTCCTTCTCCTTATCTATTGACGATGGTAATTCTTCTGGGCAGCAGGTTTGTCTCCTGGCTTGTCTATGGCAGAACCCCTTGGAGAACGGGGCCACGGTCCTTTGTGTGCTGATGGGGTTATGTCCATTCTCTTGGTAATCGTCCGGCGGTGCTGTTGCAGTCATTCAGAGCACTGCTTTTACAGATGAAGGTGGCTGGATCCATCCAGCCTGCGTGTTGGGCAAAAGCTCCTTAATTCACATGGGCGGATGAACGGCTTCCAGATCTGAATTTGGCTGAGGACAGGGCAGAGCTCAGGTAGAGCATGAGCCGTGCTACCTCTTATAGCTTCATCCACCTGGGCATGGATGACTTTAAGCACTTTCCCTCTCTGCTGGGGTGGACGGGACTTCAAATAAAGCAGCAAATATATACAGGGGTTTTTTTGTTAACAAGTCACCTCCATCCACAGGTTGCTGGAAGGAGGTCAAAGGGTGAGTGGGAGCAGCAGGCAATCGGGCTGCCGGCCAAGCTGACGCATTGTTTACCATGATGTTCCCGCTGTTATAAATTGCTGCCAGCAGCGCTTCACCAGGCTCAGCTCCAGCAGAGCAGGAGGGAGGGGATTTTTACCTGCACCCAGCTCCCCGTCGGGCACAAGCGCGAGAGGAGCAGAAGAGGAGCAGGCAGGAGAAGGCAGTGTCAGGCATCCCGGACACAGGGCCAACATGGCTTTGCTGGTGGACAACATAGCCAGACCTTCTGCCGCCGTTTTGCAGCTGTCTGTGGTGCTTGGTGTCATCTTTGTGGTGCTGAAAGTGGCCCAGTTCTATCGGGAGAGGAAGAAAATCATCAAAGCTCTGGAGGCGTTCCCTGGTCCCCCGAAACACTGGCTCTATGGCCACAATCACCTGGTAAGGAGGGAGCTGGGCTCAATCAGGGTGGGTTTGTCCCAACAACTGTGGAAATTATCAGTCAGGACGTGAGGGGGCACCGGGTGGGGTGTACATGTCCCCTGCTCGTGTTCCTTCCTACCGGAGAGGACCCTTGGCGCAGGGAGTGCCAAGGCTTTTGCAGGGCAAGCAGAAAGGGTGCCTGGATATGAGATGGGCATCATTTTGGCAGAAAACGGACCCACGTTGTTGAGGTTCATCTGCTTCAATATGGAGTTGGTGATTTCTGGGACTTTCCTGAAGTTATTTAAATGTGAGCAACTATAAAATGTCTCCCTGCTGCATTAAACCTCCTACCAAGAGTCTCTCCCCCTACAGCCGCTTGAGAGGACACGGCCACAAAAGCAGGGCATTTTATCACAGGCATTTTCGTCCTTCTGTGGTGGAGGTATTTTGCTTTCATGTTGCATACCCGCCTTGTACTGCTGAATTCAGAGAACAGGCGTGTAATAGCCTTGGTCCCCCTGGGCTGTTCACTGGCCCATGCCACCTGTAGCTCCCATATGCAACACCGAGCCACTCCGATGCCAGGCTGTCCTCTTAATGTGGCTCGACTGCAGCGGGGCCCCAGGTAGGGACTGTCCATGGATCTGCCTCGTGCTGCAGGGATGCAGTGGCTCAGGCAGCTTTGCCACCTGTGCACGGTCCCTTTGCCATGCCCAGCATCTCCTCCATCTGCAGCATGGAGAGACCCCCGTGGCAAGTCCGCCCACTCTCTCCCCGTTTCCCAGGAGAGGACATCTTGTGCGTGCTTTCCATGAGAGGGCAAGTTTAGCCTCTGCTCTCCCTGGCATGTCCCTCTTTTTCTGCCTGAATTCAGTCTCTGCTTGACTGTCTTTGCAGATAACCAGTGAGAACATATTAAATCAGTTGGTGTCATGGGGAGAAAAATACCCCTACGCCTTTCCCAGATGGCTTGGACCACTCCTGCCTTCTGTAATAATCCACCATCCTGAATATGCCAAAAGTGTACTTGGCCGAACGGGTAAGTCTCTACATCTAGTTTTGGAAAGTCATGTCCTTGACATTTCCTGCTGAGAAAAGGAAGGGAAACTTGCCTGGAGTCATCTCCTCTGCCAGCTTCCTTCACAGCTTTTGCAATTCCTTCTTTGCTCCTCTTCACAAACTCCCACCTCACCCCAGGTTTCATGAAGCAGTTTGTATTCTCATGCAAAACAGTGACCACGGGCCTGTTCTTTCCAGTCCACTGTCTCCATTATCATTGATCTTATTGTCTTCTATGGCATCTACCACAACAATATCTCTGTTTCCCAGTAAACCCAGTAATGTGGGTGAGCTGGCATGGCAATGGCTCTCAGAAGACATCTCAAGACTTCTCCTCTGCTTCTTTCTGTGGAGTGTAATCATAGCATAATGCGTGATACAAGAGCATCTCCAATAACTCCCATCCATTGTGGTCAACTTTGAGATTTGCCATGGCCATTTCTTTACCACACACATTTTTCATTACATCTTTCTCTGGTTTTCTTAAGTCCACAGAGGTCATATTTGTAGAAGACCACTTTTAAACACTACTTCTAATGTTAGGGTATTTTACATACTGAAATGAGACATAGGTCTCCACATAGTGATGTAGAGGACAGACTCTAACATCAATTTATCCTGATTTTTCTTTTTTTGTTATGTTGGATTCATTAGCCATTCATACTGTTTTGGTATCTATTTTACTTTACAGATCCCAAGTCCAATGTACCCTACAAATTCTTAGTTCCCTGGATTGGTAAGTCATTCTTTTCCATTATCCCTTTCAGCTGTATTTCACATTTCAGTGGCTTCTCTCCTGTCTTCCTTCATTTTGCTTTCTTCCATTCTAAAACCAGAGCTTGCAAATGAGAGGGTTTGTTTAAGTGTGAGCATTAGTACTGGTGGTGCCCACCTGGTCGTGGAGCTCATCAGATGGCTTCGCCTTGGATCACACCCCCTGGCCTTCACAAAGCAACCTTCAGTTTGTTCAGGGACAGAAGACTACCATGGATAACTGGGGTGAGACACATCAAGAACAGGAGAGCTCATGGTTTGCACACAACTTTGAGGTAGTCCTCCAGGGTCCTGCTAACACCTTTCAGCGTTGTCTCAAGACCCACCTGAGAGACGAAGTCCTTTGCCTCTGCCATCATGGCTGTGGTTTCAGGGTAGATTATGTGTGCACAGCTGGTTGCAGTGAAGGACACGTGGGCGTGCTTCTCCTCCATCTAAAGAGCACTGCTGTGAATGGCCTCAGAGAGGCTGGAGAAAAGGCTCCACCACCAGCTCTTCCCCTCCCAGACCCTGCATGTTAGCCTGTGCTTGGCCAAAAGCAGTAGTAAGGCAGTCAGAGCCATGATCAGATTCTGGAGGAGCTGATTGCACCTTTGCTGTTTGTGTCTTCAGGGAAAGGGCTGTTGATCTTGGATGGAACTAAATGGTTCCAGCATCGGAAGCTGCTGACCCCCGCTTTTCATTACGACGTGCTGAAATCTTATGTGGCCCTGATGTCAGACTCGGTCAAAGTGATGCTGGTAAGAATCACCACTTCTGCTACTTTTACTTTTCAGCTGTGCACCGGCGAAAATAATCCAGTCTGGGAATGACTGAAGGAAAGAGACTGGGCTTAGGTGGTTCCTGGAGTTTCATTGAACTCTTTGGGTAGTTCTGAAGTTCTGAAATTGCTCCCCTCACTTTCCTCTGGCCATGCCACTTATTCTCTCTTTCATCTGCTTTCCAATAAAATCAAGCACTGCTAGAATATCCTTTCCTAGCCCAGTAATGGTAAACCTGTAGAAAGAAATGCACAGAAGAGTTTGATTAGATTCACAGAATATAGAGTGAACTCTGCTTACAGAAAAGAAAGTAATTAGCAGTGTGGATCTGGGAAGAGGGACCAGAAAATATGACCAGATTGTAGACTCTGTCCCTCCTTACCCCTGTCTCCACCACTAGGATAAATGGGAAAAGAAGAACACAGAGAGGAAGTCAGTGGAGCTCTTTCAAGACGTCAGCTTGATGACACTAGACAGCATCATGAAATGCGCCTTCAGTTACAATAACAACTGTCAGACTCAGAGGTCAGTGCCTGAACTTTCAAATTTTGGGAAAGCAAGGGCTTCTGTTTCCCCACTCGCGTTGCTAACACCGGCTTTAACCTTGGTCTCCTTACAGCAACTCAGACTATTATATCAGAGCTGTTTATGACCTGAGCTACCTCATCAGCAATAGAATCCAGACTTTTTCTTACAAGGATATCTTCTATAACTTGACTCCCAAAGGCCGTGAGTTTCAGGATGCCTGCAAGCTGGCCCATACCCACACAGGTATTTCTCCTCCTTTCTCCCCAGCCCTGTCTCCCAGCTGAACCTCTCCCCTTCTTGCATCTGGAGCAGCTCGGAGGGGGGTTGCAGCACGCACGGGCCAGAGGGTTACACATTAAACAGAGTCCAAGCTACTGACCGAGCAGACAAGCACATGAGCTCTCTGGAGGGGCAGGACACTTCTAACGGGTTGATCATTCATCCATACAGATAAGGTAATAAAAGAAAGAAAGATGTTGCTCTCCAGCCAGAAAGAACTTGACAAGATCCAGAAGAAGAGACACCTGGATTTTCTGGACATTCTTCTTTGTACCAAGGTGAAGGTTTTAAATAATCATACCAAATGGCAAAGAACATACCTGCGTGGCACCGAGGATGCATCAGCAGGGAGCTCGCCACCCCTTGCTGGAGTTGGTGGCAACAGCTTCACTACTCCAGATTTCCTAGCTTGGGGAAAGGGGGATTGAAAGGAAAAGAAATACAAATGTGTGAGATGCAGTGATTGAACATAAATAGCTCAGGCAGACTCACATCTTCTTTGTTCATTTTCATTGAGCACCTTAATAGTTTAAAATAAGTGAGCTGTCAGAAACCAGAGAAGAATGAGATCTTTGGAAATGTTACAGGGGGGGGGCACCTTGGCTCTAGTCTTAAAAGATTTTGTTTCTTATCTTCTGTAGTTTTACCTTCACAGACATCCTCAGATACTCTGGACAGAAGCTGCCGTTTGGTGTTCAGGAAGGAGATACTACATTCTGTGCTCGCTCTGTCCTTCTGGAGCCACTGCTTTCTTTTGTGTCTCAATCTGAAACAAAAGCTGCCCAAACCAAACTCCTGAAAAATGATAACAGCAACCCTTGGTAGGGGATCAAACAGGATGTCTTTCTGAAGGGCTGGGATCTGGTATCCCACCAAAGCCCAACTCTAGTTCTGTTGACTACAGATTTGGCAATCAGAACATCTGACTCTTCTCACAGATGTTGGATATATTTTCTCCTGGCTTGCTTCCTAATATACGGGGAGATACAAGAGACACCAAATCAGGACCTTCTTCATCATCATCCAGGGTTGTTTTTATACCCAAAGGAGCAAGTACAATTAACGTGTGCTTAAGAATTATATACTCTCCTCTTTTTTAGGATGCAAATGGAGTTGGGCTATCTGATGAGGACCTGCGTGCCGAGGTGGACACATTCATGTTTGAGGGTCATGACACCACAGCCAGTGGGATCTCCTGGCTCTTCTACTGCGTGTCGTTACATCCAGAGTACCAGCAACGGTGCCGGGAGGAGATCCAGGGCATCCTGGGAGACCGAGATACCATTGAGTGGTGAGCTAGGACTTCTTATTCCTTTACTTTAAACACTTTTCACTCATCCTAAGAAGGAAAATTCATCCACTTTGTACTGCATCTGCACTGGGGCATTCTGCTTTTCACACAGCAATACTGGCAGCAAAGGGAGGACTAGGAGAAGGCAAAACCCCAACAGGAGACGGAAGACACAGTGGTCCAGCCCACCCAGTCCCCATTGCTGGTGTCCTTACTGCTGCCACTCAAACACAGCCTGACCCCTGGTTTGCTTTCAGGGAGGACCTTGGGAAGATGACTTACACCACAATGTGCATCAAAGAGAGCTTGCGCCTGTTCCCACCGGTTCCTTCCGTGTCCCGATACCTCTCTAAACCTGTCACATTTTCCGATGGACGCAGCTTGCCAGCAGGTCTGTTGAGTTTGCTCATCCTTCATGCTGTTGTCCGTGACAAGTGGGGTACCTTTGCTAGAGCTGCTGTGTTGAGGGGCTGGTGGGGCTTCCAGCCTCTCTTCTCTCTCCAAAGGGCTGTAAAAGGCCAGCACAGCTCACCATCAGAGTTCTTCTGGAAGGGTGGCTGGAGAGTGTCCAAGGACATGCTCCAGGGCACTGGGGTGTTCACAGAGCTCAAAGGGGACTTGCAGACTGTTGATCCTGGCCAAGAGTAAAATTTCATCCACCCGTACCAAAAGGAGTCCCAATTCTGAGGCCATTGTTTCTCCCATGTGAGGGTTTCAGGTGTTGACCTGCATGGACAGGCATGCCAGATCTCCTGTAACAGCCCCTGAAGAGCCCAGGGAGGGAGAGTATCCCACAAACACCTCTCCTGGGTCTTCACTCTGAGGTCTCAAGAGCTTTTTCTCACTTTTCTTTTACAGGCTGCCAGGTTGGACTGAACATATTTGCTATTCACAGGAATCGGGATGTGTGGGAGGACCCTGAGGTATTTCACCTTTATAACAAGAAGGGGTAGATGATCTCTGAGCCCAGACATCCACTTGAACAAGGCAGCCTGTGCCTCCCTGCCACTTTTTTTTTCTCTCTTATTCCAACCATCCATATCTAAATGCAAAGTTCAGTGAAGTTACCAAACAGCCCCAAGGCTTTGAACATGACCAAGCACTGGGAAAAGGTGTTGGATAGCCATCACGCATGGTGACACAGAGATACTCAGGCTGCTTTCAGCTGCTGTGGATAGACTTAGGTCCCAGCATGGTATGAGAAATCCCAAGCCCTCCAGGCAGTGTGTGATTCCAAGCTGATATCTTAGAGGTTTCAAGGAAAGAAATAGCTGGGAAACTTGAAGGAGGGTACACAGCTGCCTCTCTGCAGTGGCTGTCTGGAGAGCCAGGATCGGGCATCTCTGGACCAGAGGGAGTCTGACTTGATCATTGCTGCCATGGATGAGAAAACACCTGCAGGCATCTTGGGCACTGTAGTGGGTGATCTGGATATCTCCAAGGAGATCTGCAGAGCCACCAGTGCCCTCTTCTCATCCACCCAGTGGCTTCATAGACAGACGCCTGTCAGCTGCGGCTCCTGCCCCTCCAGAAAGCTCATACCTTGGGGACCGGGGAATAACCTGGCACTGCTCATATCAGACCAAACACTGACCAAACGGCCTTTGTTGCTCCCACAGATTTATGACCCCCTGAGGTTTTCTCCAGAGAACTCAGCACAGAGGCACTCCCACGCTTTCCTGCCTTTCTCCGCTGGATCCAGGTGGGAGATCTTTCATCCCTTTTCTTTCCCATAGGTTGCCTTGCATGGAAGACCTAGCTCAGAGCCTAGCTTGGAGCCAAGCTCCTGAAGCTAATCCTCCCTCAGTTCCCATGAGCCAACTCAAGCAGGCTTTCCATGACAGGATGATCACCGTGCTCCGGCAGCTCCAGAGCGTTTCCCACACCCCAAGCTCTGTGGTCACTGTAGGGTTTCACACACTGTGAAACTGTTCTTGTGGATTTGTGGAGATGTTTACATTTTCTGTTGCCTGTATTGGGAACACGGGCTCCCTTCTTTAGGGGTGAACACCCAGTGCACCTCAAAGCTAAGCTGGGTCCAAGTCTCTATGGTTCCCATGCTGTATCAGTAGACAGATGCAAGATACTGTGGTCTCAGTAACTTGCAAGAGGAGATACTCCACACAGTGCCAAAAATAATGTTTCTCAGATGTCTGGTTTTTTAGCTGGATCTGTCCAGCATTTTATAGTGAAAGTGAGCCCCAGTTCTCTCAATCTCATATTTTTTTCATGCTTATTAATAAAAACCAGCAATACCCCACCACAGAGCTGGGTGCTTTTTGGTGTGGCAACAAGGGATTCCTAAATAAGCTGTGGCATCATCCTCGCAGAAGCTGGAGATCCCCCAGCTCGCACATGGGCTGAGCCAAGCTTGGGGATGGTCGGGGATGAAGGCAGTTATCAGAACATTTGTCATCCTCTCCTCAGGAACTGCATCGGGCAGCAGTTTGCCATGAATGAGATGAAGGTGGCTCTGGCCTTGACCCTGCTCCGCTTCGAGCTCTTCCCTGACGTGTCCAAGCCTCCCACACTGACACCACAGTTGGTCCTCAGGTCCAGCAATGGAATCCACCTGCATTTGAAGAAGATTCGCTGATCCCATGGGACACCACAGTGGGGGGCAAGAGATTTCCCAAAGACCACCCTCCACCCAAAGGTTTAAGAGAGGGTCACCAAACAGACCCACCCTGGCTACCTCAGACCTCTCCCATATTAACACCCCCCGCTGCCATCCCGGGTGGGCACGCAGAGTCCCCTCGCACACACACCGAACCCAGCAGGTCGGGGTCCCCTCTTTGCATGGGGAACAGCACTGCCAAGGGGGTTTCACAGCACGGCTGTGGCTCAGCCTTCACCTCCATGGGCATCCTCCATGTCCTGCTCATCACCTCGCCTCCAACCTGCCCTCACACGCTGCCTGGTGGGACTTCTGCTGCCTGCCTGTGTGTCTGCACCACTGCCGGTTCCCTACTCGGGCACAGCGATGAACAACGCCGATGTGGTTTGCACTGGTGTCTAAAGCCTGTACACTGCCCAAGCATGTTGTCCCTTCCCTGCCTCCAGCCTGGGTGTGCCGGGGCAGGAGACCTCCTCCCTGCAGCCACACTGCATCCCCACGCACCGCCCTCCAAATTATTCCCCCTAATCCGTTCTGGGGCTGGCGTCGTGCCTGCAATTACGGAGACAAAAGACAGTGGGTTTTTCTGCCCCCATGTTGAACTTCCTTGAGCTGAGGGTGCTCAGGAGCCAGCGCAGAGACGTGACACCAGCTAGCCTGGAGAAAGCAGTCGCTGCCCCCACAATGACGTATGATCAGTCTTGTCCTCCTCTCTGGAATGAGAATAAAACCTCATGGAGATGCTCCCCAAGTGTGGCTTTGGCTTCTTTTGCATTTTGGGGGGGGGGGGCGGTTAGGGGAGGCAGGGGATACAGGATGAGCCCTGGCAGCCCGGAGGCAAGGCTGTGCCTAAGGGTGCAGCCCCGAGAGAGTTTTCTCAAGCCACAAGGGCTGTTTCAGTGGATTTGCCCCTTGTTGAGCCTGAGGAGCCTGTTTCCACCCCTCCCATGCTGCGGGTCACCAAGGTCTCACTTCTGCCTCCAGGAGTTTCTGTGGTAAGAAAGAAACTGAAACGCTCTGGTGTCAAACAGAACAGAACAAGTGGTGGCAGCAAGAACAAAATCAGCTTGCAAAAAAAAAACAAAAAACAAAAAACAAAAGAAAACAAAAAAAAAAGCCCCAAGCGGGTGCACAAGTCTGTCTCAAGCCCTTTCTGGCAGAGGCTGAGGACTGACTGCTCAATGCATGAGTGAGCTGCCCGAGGGGCGCGGGTGGGCTCTGGCCCGGTGGCTGGGCTCGGTTCGAGGGTGCAGGGACCCACTGCAGACCCTCACCCCAGCACCGGCTATGGGTGGCCTCCCCCCGGCTGAGGGGGACCCTCTGGGTGAGCTGCGCGTCTTGGGTGGGAAATGCATCACTAGGTGGCAGTGGGAGACCCAGAAAAACCCAAAGTCTTCCCTGGTCCCTGGAAAAAAACCACTTGAGGATGGCAGGGAGCGTGGCCAGGCCCAGCAGGGCAGCGGATGGGCCCCATCCCTGGAGGCATCTCCATCCCCATCCCATCTCCACCCTCAGCCGTTGGGGGCAGCAGAGCAGCCACCGCTCTGTCACAGTCCCCAATACGATGATGGTATTACCCACGGCACAGGGAGCGCTTGTCACTGAGAGTGCCCGGACACTCAGCAGGCATCAGGGGAAACTGAGGCACAGAGTTTCCCATGGCACAGAGTGTGCCATGCCATGGTAGAGACGAGGCTTCTTGTCCGGCTCTCACCTATGGCAATAGCATCACCAGCATCGCTGCATCTCAAGTCTGCTTTTGGCCAGACCAGGACAGCCAAATCTGAGAAACTCTCCATCTGAAGAAACCCCTGCAGCTCTCTGCTCCCCATCTCCACTGCATCTTCAGTTTGAGAAACAAGACTCCTCTAGGGCTGGATCCAGACCTTCATTTTGGCTGTCTCGGTACAGAACAGGGATGCTGTGAATAACCAGCAAGGTGCAGCTCATATTTATTTTGCGAGGCAGCTGGAGGCTGAGCTCCTCTTCCCCCCACTCTCTCTCCTTCTCACCCCAGGAAGAGACTGGGTGCAGGTTGCGTAGGTGCTGATGCCACCATCCTTGGACTCAGGCTGGTCTCCAAGGTCAGACTCCAGCTCTTCTCCTCTCTCCCTTGCTCCAGCACAGCGAGGCCATTGGAGGGCAGCAGTTTGATGCAGCTTTTCATTACCGGCCCTATTTGTCACATATTTCAGCCACCCATCCAGGAACAAGCAAGCCACCTTGCAGCTCTGCCCATCCATTCTTCAGCTTGTTGTCCAAGCAATGAGCTGGGGGAGCGCTTGGCCACAAAGACCCAGCCCAGTCTCCTTGGTGGTGAGTTGCAAAGGAAACTAGGTAGCACCTGAAGATGTCCTTATGGCATCTTCTGGTTTGGGCATGGGGGGATAAGGCCAGAGTACGAAAAGTTAGATCTGATAAGGACCCACAGTTGCTGCCCATTCCTGTCTCCACGCAATGTCCTGCTTGGCCTCCAGACCTGTGTTTTGAGTCCATCACCCTCCTCACTGCCATGACCAAGGCTGCTTGTTTGAGTTCCAAGAGTCCTCCTGACTGTTATGAACAGCCAAACCCCAACCGCTTCCAGCAGAGACCTTTCATGGCGAAACTGCTCTGGGAAATATGCTTGGGAAAGAGAGGAGAATCTAACTGCCATTTTTTATGCAAAAAAAGGGATCATTATTCCAGGCAATTACGACAATAATTGAGGTAACCTGAGCCAAACACTTCAAAATCTCTCCCCATTAAGAATCATCCTTCACCCAAGTTTGCAGTTTGAAGGACCAAAGCTTTTGGGGGAAGATCTCACAACACCGGTGCGTTGCGGAGCCATAACGCAGCAGCGACCAGGAGAAAATTCTTCTACTTTTCAGCTTATCCAGGTCAAACTGAGCAACCCAAACATCTTACACACACACACACTTCAAACGCTAGGAGTTTCTGGACAGCAGCATGTTCAAGATAACCTCCTCTGCCAAGCCACTGCTAAATGGCTTCAAGAGCAGCAAAAAGCAGCGTGAGGAGCCGGGCAGCACCCGGTGACACAGATCTAATCGCCCGAGCATTTGCCCCAAATGTCTCCCTGCCAGGCGGTGACATTTCTGCACTGTCTCAGCTCTCTCCCTCCATCGCCATGGCTACAGCAGCCGCCAATCCACAGGCAAGTCCTCCCAGGGTACCACCAAACCCTCTGGGAGATGCTACAAAAGCCAGCCCCTTTGGCAGGGAGACACTTCGGGGACCCTGGGACAGCCCGTAGCACCAAATATTCCCCTTTTTCTTCTTTCCCTCCTCCTTTTTACAGTTTCTTTCTCTCTTCTCTTCTTTTCTTTTTTTTTTCTTCTTCTTTTTTTGAAGCACAAACAATGGAGCTAAAAGGTTGGGTATCAGGCCGATAATCATGAATGACGTGTCGTTATTACACACCACACATTCATTATCTCCCACTCCAGCCATGTCACAGACGGCTGGAGGAGGGCAGATAACGGGGTGCCTTCATGCAGATGGCTTATTATCAGGATGTTCCAGGAGGGGCTTTAAGACAGTTAGTGATGCTGTTTGCCAGTTAAAGATTAGAGACCCCAGAGAATAATTAACAATCCCAAACCCCAGTTTTTCTGCTGGATTCTTCTGCTTTCTCCCCCCTCCCCCGTCCTCTTTAATCTATTCACTCTAGCAGGTGTAATAAAGTGATAAGGACGGGCTCCGGGGATGTTTGTTTGGCTACTACGAGTGTATAAACCAACAATGGATGGTATTTTACTTCTGGCTTTCAGTGGCTTGAATCGAGACCAAAAACTTTGCAGCCCCCTTGCCCACACACAGCCACCCCCCCCCGCCACGCTGCCAGCTCCCACCTGGGTGGCTGGGCTCCTTGCCCGGCCCGAAGGTCCACGGCGGTGGGACGGGCTCCCTTACTGCTTCTGGAGGTCCAAATCGCATTGCTTGGGTGTCGAGGTACCCAACACCAAGATGTAAACTCCAGTCTATGCTGCTCAGGGCCAGGGCTGGAGCTGGTGGCCGTTCCAGCAGTGGTTTACCTGCGTACGGCAAGTCTGTAATTAAACTGCCTTGGAATAATTCACATATCCTCAGGACCAGGCAGTGCTAACCCGCCTTTGCCAGTGGTTTAATGCAGCTACGTGCATTGATCTGTGCGTGGACATCCAAGGAATGAGGTAGGTGTCCAACTGCTCAAGCTGCTCCAGGGTTGTGGTCACAGCTGGAGCAGAAACATCTTAAACCTCCACAGCTAAAGAGCCTTGATAACCTCAGGCAGATCAGGGAAGCCTCAGGGCAAAGGTGGCTTTCAGCAAGATGATCTGCTATCTGGGGGTGCAAGGGATGAGTTGCACCCCACTAGGCCACAAAAGAAAGTTGTGATACATCTTGTAACACAAAAAGATCACCCTGAATATCTTCTGCCCAAAAAGACACTACCCAGTCCACAGCAGGTCCCAACACTGAAGGTTTTCCTGAAGCCCAAGCTTCAGAGATACTGGTGTTATGGAGCGAGGAGGAGTATGGGGTACCCACAGGTGCCCTTCCCCTTCAGTGGGCGTGAGGTGACTTGGGGAAGATATGGTCACCCCCTACGTTGTATGGAGAGAGCTGCTAGGGAGGATTTGGCCCCCAGGCAAGTTGTCTCAGCACCCGTCAGAGAGGTCACCAAGGCTGTTGGAGGTCCCCATCACCTGGGGGCTATCAGATACAGCCCTGGCTCTGGAGAGCAGCTCACAGGGTCAACGCAGTGGGCGCGAGCGCCACGATGCCAGAAGTTGCCTTCCCAATCATGCTCATCCTGCCAGGGAGGCATGAGACAGCATTGTGCCTTAAACAGCATCCCCAACCCTATCAGGGAGAGATGAGATATCCTAATTATGGCAGTACAGGCGAGGATCCGGGCCGTATCAGCCAGCACAGAAAGGTAAACAAGAAATATAACAATGGACCCTTAACACTCATTAGCTGTGTCAGATAATACCTCACTTTTCTCCCTTTGGGGCTTAAAATCTAATTAAGATTTTCCAACAATAAATTTCATTTATTCTTGCTCCCTTTTGTTCTTTTTAGGATCACATCGAGAAGCATTCGCGAGCCGGCTGCAGAGCTTGCGGGAAGGCAGCCCGCTTCGCACAGCCGGCCTCGCGTCGTGTTTGATGGAGAAGGGAAACTGAGGCAGGATGGCATCACGGACCATGCGCAGGTGAGATCCCACTGGGGAGGTAACGCAGTGGCTCTTGCAGAAGATGTTTTCCCTGGGAAAATGAACTGTGAAGGGGCACTGCCTGGGTTAAAACCAAACATCAAGGTTCCTGGGCTGGCCCAAAACATGCAGCCGTAAAGCCCCATCCCTCTCCCTGCTTGGACCTGCAGCTGTGGGAGGGATCCATAGGGAAAAGGACACTGAGAAGACCCACCGAGCCGCCTGCACGCCTCCACTCCAAACCCGCACCCGGGCACTGCCAGGGGAATGGCTTGGGCAATCCTCACATCTTCAGGGTGTGCACAGGGCAGGGAATAAACTCCCGCTGTTACTCATTATAAGGATGCCGTTCCTAACTCCTTTTGCAACCGAGAGGTAAAAATTAATGGGTTCCCCTCCTCTCGTCACACCCCCAGCCCCCAGCCCGAGCGCTGACGCGGCAGGAACGTGCAATGACTAATCCTCCTTAAACCCTGCTGAGCCAAGCATTACCGCTGAACCCCGGCTGCTTGTTTTTTTCCAGACCCGCGTGACGTTTGGCACCCGCAAGGGAAAAGTCAGGGGAGCAGCATCTATCTCGGAGGACGAGTGGGGAGGTCCAGCACCCAGCATGGGGCTGGCTCAGCCTCCAGCCGCCCCAGGGAAGGAGGTAGGAGGGAACAGCTCTGTCGTGATGCTGGGGGACGGCAGCCGTCGTGCCTCCGCACCCAAGGGCTTGACCCCTCCAACCCTTCTGCCTGTTTTCTTCTACCCCCATGGAATTTCTCAACCGGAGCTGGGATTTCTCAACGCCAAGTCTTGAGGGCGTTTTCAAAACGCTTGCCTACACGAGGCTCTTCAGGGAGATGCCTTTCAGGGTGGGCCTCTTGTTGGAAGACTCCTGTTTTACTCCCATGCCCAAATTTTTTGTGTCACCACCTGCTAGGGACATTGGCAGCTTCATCTGCGGGAAGTGAGACGATGGGTCAGGGTGGGTGGTGGCACCAGGGTCCAGCTCCAGCCCCCGGCTCCAGCCCAGAGGGCTCCCAGCAGTGGGAAGTGGCCCATTTTGGGCTGAGCTCTCCATCGGGACTGCCACAGCTTCGCTTTGGGGAATACCAAGCAGGTTGTGGTGCTTTAGGAAAACCAGGCATTTTGCAAGCCCCGCTGCCTGCACCGTGTTAGGCAGCACCTCCTCTGGGCTCAGGGATTTTAAGGTCACCAGCAAGCACAGAGGAGCAGCAGAGACCCCTTGCAGCAGGGAAGTATGTTCAGGGTTGAAACAGGCACAGCAGGAGCAGTACCGCCAGCCCCATCACCCCAGCTCCCTGTTTCTGGCATCACTGCCGGTAAATGGGCCTCCAAAGCACCTCCTGAGCAGAGGCCAGGGCTCCTCCCAGACCCAAACCCACCACAGATGCTGTTTCACAGCAGGGCTAACCTCTCCCCTTGCCTCAATGCTCAGCAGAATGCGAGAGCAAGAGGTGGCTCAGGTACCCGATGTCCTCCTGCCACCTCCTCCCCCTTGTGTTTGTACAGCCCCGAGCACAGCAGAGCCCCCAAACCACCCTGCTCCCCCCAAACCTAGGGGCTGCCAAAAGTACCCCTCTTATAAACCCCCCGTCCCATCGCATCCCATCCCATCGCATCCCATCCCATCGCATCCCATCCCATCCCATCCCATCCCATCCCATCCTGTCCCTCCCAGTCCTGCTCCACCTGCAGCCCCTGGGTTGCCCTTGATTGCAGAGCCCCTTAACCCTTTCCTCGCTGCTCAAGAAGAGGACCCTGCACACCGCGTGGGAACTGATGTCCCAGGGGAGGCCAAGGCATTACAGGTCACTCGTTTCAATCTGCGAACGCCGCGGCTCCCATGGTGGCCCCAGCGCTGTCCCCACCACCGCAAAAAACAGACCCTGGTTAATGAACAGCCCGGCAGGAGCAGGTTGCACCGTGGCCAGCTGCCCCGGGGACAGCCAGCACTGCCCGGAGCAGCCCCCAGCCACATCCTGGCAACACCAGTAAGTGATTGCCATTCGCAGCCTCCAGCCCTGGGAATAGTCCCCAGTTGGCTACTGGTCTGCGTGCTGTGGCCAGGGGGATTCAGGGAGGACTGCCTTTCACCGTCAAGCAGCACTGGGAAGTGCTGGGTTGGTGCCGTGCCTCAGTTTCTCCATCTGGTAAATGAAGGGGAATGATGGCCACCTCCCCATACAGCACCTGGCGGCGCCGGGGCAGTCCAAATGCTGAGCCAAAAAAAAATGCTCCACATTTTTCTCTGTCCTGTTGACACAGCAACACGTGCAAAGATGCTCTTGGCTTCATCCAAGTGAGAAAATAAGAGACGGATCCTGTCCTGGAGGGATCACAGGGGAAGTGGGGGTGCTGACCTCTCTCTAAGCACCTTTCCCACCCTGGCTCTGGCTTCCCAAATGTCCCTCCCTGTCCAAATGCCTGAAGGCTGGGAGCACTTAGAGAGGACAGAAAGTCCTTGATTAGCAAAATGACTCTTTGCTGTGGTATGGGCAACAATTCTCTTTATTGCTCACAGGGGAGATATATACAGGGGAGAAGGTTTGTTCTGACATTAAAATGCATGGTGCAGGTTGTAAAAAGGAGGGTGAAACAAGGAGAAGGGGGCAGGTTTTCCATCAGCAGCTCCCTGGAGGGTGGCTGGGGACGTGGGGAGGTCCCAGGCACCCAGCGGGAATCCCTCCATGCCCTGGAGCAGGTCAGCATCTCCCTGGGACTGAGGCCATCAACCTCGCCAATCAGGTGGGGTGACTGCTGGGCAGGAAAAGTGGCACCTCTGGACCTCTCCTGGGGACAAATGTCCTCATGGACAACAGCCCCCAAGGTAGAAAAACATGTCCCACAGGTGGGAAGGGAAAAGATCAGGAGATGGTGGTGCCGTGGAGAGGTCGGGGAGCCACCACACACAGGGGATGCCAGTGCAGAGGGTCCCTGTGAAAATGCCCATCGCAACAGTGGGAAGCAAAGTGAGAGGAGGAAGGAGGGAGGATGGCTGGGGCTCCTGCTACATGGCAGTGGTGACCACCTTCTCCTCCAGCTCCAGAGTGTTCTCGTAGGCGTGCTGGCTGTCTTTGGACCTGCATTGGGAGGGAGAAGCACAGAGGTGAGCTTGACCCCAGCAAGACCAGCCTCTCTAAAGCCAAAGCCGGGGCCCTGAACTTGCTGGTGCCAGTCGTGCGGTGAGCGAGGGGCAAGGTGGGGAGGGCAGGAGGGGTCCCCCTGCCAGGAGGAGAGCCAAGCAAGGGGTGGGAATTGCTCTGATTTCTACTGAGGACTGTTTTGACAGTCAGCGTGTGCGCGGTGACCTATGGCCACTTTTGATGGTTTCCCCTGCTTGAAAGGTGTGATGTAGCATAAGAAAAATGCGGTGTAGCAGGTTGCAAGGTGGTGGATGGACAATGGGGCTCAGCTGCAGGGATGGGGAGAGACTGGGGAGGGGGAGGATACTCCCTCACTGCCTTCTCTTTAGCCCCTGGACAGCATAAGAGCCCAAAAAACTGGTACATGGGACACCTGACACCCTGAGTGGGAGAGGCTGCGGCTCTGCATGTCCAAACCATCCCCAGAGGAGTAGAATAGAGACCAGGAGCCATGGGGAAGAGGTTCTGAGCAAGTCCTTTACCTGAAGTCGGCTGCAGCGGTTAGGTATCTCCCATCGTGGCCGTTGGATGTGACAGCATCCTGCTTGTCCTCGACACTCACCACCGTCTCGACATTTTCCCTGGAGAGGGAGAAGAGAGGAGCTGAGATGGAGAAACGGAGGGGCCATACCTGGGAGCAGCTCGTGATGGTGACAGCAAAAGGAACTGCTCCAACACCACAGAGACAATAAGGGACCTGGATGTGTGATCCTGGCCTCGGACACCCACCTCAGCCCCCCTTCCCAGCAGGACACAGGCAAGGAGAAACACCCTTGCAGCAGGTTTGCAAGGGCTGTGCCCAGACGCCGATGCCACCCCCTGTCTCTGGCGCTGGTACTCCCAGCGCTGGGCTGGCACTCAGCAAGGCTCATTTGTCAATATGTGGGATTACTTTCTCCCGCTAACAGGTTTTTCCAGTCTTCTTCTATGTAATCTGTTGCAAAATAGTCCCCTACAGTCCCAACTGACAACGAGAGAAATTCCGAGGCTCGGCCGGCGCCTCAGCCCTGACGCAGGAGGGGTGTACGCGTGCACATCCGTGTGTGCAAAACCCAGCGGCTTCCTCTTGGATGTGAGTCTGGATCGCTCGCAGAAGGAACCGCAGGGCAGGGACCGGGTGTTCACCCTCAGCCGGAGCCCAAAAACTCGGCTCTGGCGCAAGCCCATGAACTGAACAGCCCTGGGAGGCTTTAGCCACGGTGGGTGGGTGCAGGTCCACCCTGCGTGAGCATCCCTGCCTCCTCCAGCGCTCTCCCAAGGGCGATTCGGGAGGCTTTTCCGAGGAACAGACTGGCATAAACAGGCAATGGCTTGAGCTGATAGCTGCTGTCACCGTGACAGCGTGGAGGGGGGGGCTGGCAGCACGCCAGGCTGCCAAGCCTAGCTGCCGGCTCTTCTGAAGAGAGGCCAGATTAATTAAAACAAGCCGCCATTCCCCCCCCTCCAGCCCTCTTCAGCATCCTCTGCCTCCAGGCTGGGAAGAGGCAGCCGGACACTTGGCAGCGGTGGGAAACACCGTCCGTGCCTCCCCCTCCATGGGCTGGGGGCTCCTCCAGTTTGAGGACAAAGGTTTCTCTTTGGGAAACAAAGACTGCAGTTGCAAATCCGGCCGTATAAATATATACATACACAGTGCATTATGCATTGGCCCTGAATGCATCCCAAAGGGCTCCCTTTAAGTGCATCTGGGGCAGAAGCTGGCTTGCTGAGCATCGGGGTACACCCCAAGTCCCCATCTCCTCAGCCCGTAGAGCCTGCAGGGGTGTGCAGATATAAGAAGACTCCGGCACCTTTGGGGGCAAAGCCCAAAGCACCTGTGTTGGTGCAGAGGAACTGGGAACCAGTCTATAAGGCACTTCCGATCTTCATCCCCTGTTGACTTTGGTCTCAGATTCAAGATCAAATTACTGCTAATTAGCCAGTTAGCCCGGATCAGCTGGGCAGGAGCAACAGCCTGTGGCTTCACTTGCCCAGCAGCAGGCAAGAGGTAACCGGTCTCACACAGCCTTTTTTCTCATGAATAAGGCCACTTCATTCCCCTGTGCCATGGGAGGGTGGAGAGTACTGCCACGGCTCGGCTACCTCTCTTCTGCTGACTTGGACGGGTCTGCTTTGCAGATAAAGCTGTTTTGGGCTTGTTTTCTCATGGATATAAGGCACCTGAGAACTGCAACCCCCAAATCTATAGGAAACCAGGCTCAGGCCAGCCCCCCGAGATGCGTGCCCTTGTAAACCAGCCACAACGCTGCTGCTCTCCTGTCTTTCTCGTGGTAACATCCGAGTGCTCTGTTTGAGGTTGCCCCTGTGCAGGGAGCAGGGGGGAAGGACGGCGTACGCTCGCATCTGGCAATAAGTAACAGGGAACAGAGACCAGGACAGTGCGAAGAGGACAGGGAGAGCAGGACAGGGAGTCTTTGCTCTCCCTGCCTGGCAGCGATCGCGGTGTTCCCAGCCCTGGCATGGGGACGGAGGTGGCTGGAAGTGACCCGTGCAGAGGCAGCTAAACCCAACCCGGAGCAAACCCCGGTGCTCCCACACTTACACTTTCTCCTTACACCAGAACCTATTGACCACGAAAGCGATGGCCACCAGGACTAGAAACACAACCACTGCGATGACACCCTGCGACCACGGCTGGAGACTGCCCCGGGCTGCAGAAAAATAAGAGGACACATGTTAGAAGTACATCCTCAGGCTTTGTCTGCCGAGCTTCTCCCGTCCATCTTCACCAATGTCCAGCCAAGAACTCGGTCCTGCAAAGCTGAGCAGAGCATGTTGCTTTTAATCCAGGCAGGCTTACCTGAGAGATAGCAATGAAATAAAGGGCAAATAACAGCAGTTTCACTGGCATTTGCATGTGGAGCGCGATGTCTTGAAGCTTTTTGGCCCCATATGCACATACATATACGTACGCAGTGGGGCGCAGGTGTCTCTGGGATGGGGGGACAAAGGGCTTGGGAACATGGAGGGAAGGAGGGAGGATGTTTGCCCAAAGTGAAAGAAGGCAAAAGGGTTTCAGCAAACTGTTTATTCTCCATCCCCAGATGCCACAGATGTCGTTTCTGGGTTATTCTCCAAATACTACCTGGTAAAATAAGGGTCCCTGCAACAAGGATGGCGTAAAATGCAGTTGTCACTCTCACAGCAAAAGGTCGCCTGTGTGGATTTCAGTAAAATGTACTATTCAACAAGTTTCCAGAGCAGCTAACTGATTTATGACGGGAAATTGAAGGCTGAAGCGTTCAGAGCAACAGCCTCCAGCGCAAAGGCCAGGCAGGGCTGGCAGGGGGCCAGGCGACAGGAGGGGGGGTGGCCAGGAGCCGGCCGCCGCGTGCTCAGCTCTCCCAGGGTGGGACAGCCTCATGGATTCCTTTTTCTCCAGTCAGACCTGAGCAGTGATGCAGCCTCAAATGGGAAAGCTGCGGGACGTATTCCTGGACATGGGATGAACTAGAGGGTAGGGGGATGAGAAGAAGAAACCTTGTACCAGTCCTTGCCGGGATGGCTGCTCCTCTCCTCCCACTGGCTTTTGGGCAATGGAGCACTTAGATGTAGTCAAACCCATCCTCAAGTGTTTTCCTGAATATCAGCACCGAAAGGAGACCTTGTCCAAGCAGACACATCCCTTTGGGATTTAATTGCTAATTTATTGAGGCACAGCTTTTCCTCTCTCTGCTGATGGAGATGCCAACCCTTGCACAGAGGTCCCTCTGCACAGGCAGACGGGGCAGGAGGAGGATGCTCCCTGCCAGCCCCACCATCAGCCTTGGACCACTTGGACCCAGCCCCTGCCACCAGCTGCCCCAGCATGGGTACTTTGGTACTTCAGTCCAACTCGGGAGCTTTACGCTAGCTGAACACTTCATCTGTCTCGTGGGAGACAAATCTCTGCTATAAACAGCAAATAACCTTTACTAGTGGCAATTAAGGCAGGCGTGTGCGAACTCCTCATCCACAACCAGCTCCACACCGTTCTCCACCGCTGACAGCACTCATCTCCTTCCTCTGGTTTTGGGGAGGGGACCTGACCTTTGGTAAGACCTCCAGCTCCTTGGATCCTTACTGCAAGAGGCTTTTATTTAAAAACAAAACAAAACGAAACTCTTTTTTCCTCTTGGAAGTGGAATCAGCCTGGCCACCTGACTCACTGCACGTGCCAGCCCAGAAAGCGGTGGCACCCCCAGAGTGAGCAGCCTGGAGACCATCCCCGAACAACGGCCTTCAGCCTTCCCGCCTCCCTGCAGAGACACTTGCCACGTTTACTGCAAGGTCGCGGGGACAAAACTCAAGCAGGAGGAATTCAGGAGGAAACTCCCTCTTGTATCAGACTGTTTTGGCTGAAATCCCATCGCATCGGCAGGCTGTTGGTGGGGGTACCGGGAAGGGTGGTGGCAGTGGGGAAGAGCAGGACTTGGTCCCCTCCTGCCCTACGTGATGGGCAGGGATGCTCCTGCCCCTGCTGCCCATCACCCCCATGGGTGCACCCCCCAACACACCTATTGCCTCCAGGCTGAGCTTCGCTTCGCTTTGCTTCCTCCCTCGTTCTGCCCTTGGCTGTTATCTCAGCCAGATTTATTTATTAGTTGTAATTTATTTTTCCTGTTGGGGCCCCGGTTTCCAGCCTAAGCCTACGAGGGGATAGTCAGGTCCAGCCCTCAGTGAGCTTTGTGCCGGGGTTAAGGGAGTTCAAAGTCAACCAGGGAGTGAAGTCAGTGATGACTGAAAACGCCAAATTTGCATCTCGTGATCTTCAAGCAAAGAGGGCGAGAAGATAAGTGGTAGGAAACCTCCACCGAGCAGCCGTGCTCAGGAGGTAGTGTATGTTTTTGCAAGCAAAACCTCACTCAGATGGCTGTTTTCCACCAGGTTTCAGAGCATCCAAAGCAAAAAGGAAAAATACCAAAACCAAAATCAAGAGGTTCTGGTTTTGAGAGACCGCATAGAGCCTGGCTGCAAAGAGAGATGAGGATGGCAGTGGGAATGGCAAATGCATCCACATCGGGCTGAAGTACCCCCCTGGGCGCTGGGAACTTGCGTGGGCATAAGAAAGGAGGAATGGGAACCAGGCAGAGGCAAGAGCTTGATAGCATCTTCTCGGGGAGTGAGTATGCGGATGGCAGCCCTGGGGGGGACCGCCTGGCTGGAGCCTCATTGGAGCACACCTTGCTGCCCTGCCAGGAGGGACAGCCAAAAGGATGAGTCTCACCTGTGGAAAGAGGACTGTGTTCCTGGAAAAATGCTTTACCAGGGATGTCCCTCCTGGGACAGCCTGTCCCTCCGGTTCTGCCACCTCCTCCCTGTTCCACCCCATGGCAATGATAGTTTTTTCCCTCCCGACCAAGATCTTCTAAGCCAAACTAAGCAATGTGGGATCTGCAGCCCCGACAGACGTGTGTCTACAGCTACAAACAAGACCAAGTGCAGATGGCGATATAAGCCTTTGCACGTGTTGTGACTCCGTTTCCATACTCAACAGCTGGTTTGAAGACACAGATCTGCTTTTTGATACATCTTCCCTGAGTGCTTGGAAAGCGCCGGCTGGCCCCCGTCTTTTCCGCTCTCCGAGGAAGCTGTGCCATGCTCTAAATCCTCATTAAAGGTGTTTTTTGTTGTGTTTTTTTTTTTTTCTTTCCAGTCAACAGCAAAACTTTCAATCCTGCTGACAGTGGAGACCCCAGACTGTTAAATCCTCAGCAAGTTGGTAAACAAATACAGGATTTTTTTTTGGTCAGGGCTGGGGCAGCAGAAGGAGAAAGGGGGAGGGAATTTTCCAGGACTTTGGCAGCATCAGATGAGTTTTAATTACACCTCGTTATTTGTAGCCTTAGACAAATCCTTCCACGAATTTCCTAAAAATAATGCCCTAGTCATAGGAAGTTTCTTTCTTAAGTGTTCGGGAAGGGAACGGGAGGGCAATTTGCAGAGGAAAACATTTGCTCCCTCACCTCAGCAGTGATCAAAATTACAGATTAACAGGAAAACCTGCGAGCTCGGGGAGCGACCCAACGCCGTGCTTGCCCAGGGACGTGAGTGAGGAGAAAGCAAAAAAAAAAAAAGCCTTAAGAAAACAGATTACTCATCTCGGTGCCACAGTCCTGCCGGAGGTAAATCAGAGCTGCTTTATCTCCGCATAAGCAGGAGAAACAAACCACGGACGGCAGTTTCAGCCTTCAGCAAAACAGGTAGAAAGTCTCCGTGTCCCAGTGCCGATGAGACCTCCCAACCCACTGGACGCCCACCCGTCCCCATCGCCTGCTGATACGAAGCCAGAGCTGAAGCTTGGGCAGGAGCTGGGATGTTTTTTCTCTTCTTAAGAGGCTTTTTCACACAGTTGTCCCTTGTCCCCAAAGCCACCCCACTGAGCAGCTCCCACCCGCCTGGTGCTCGACGGCCCCTCTTGCCTCCCTCCTGCCTCAGTTTCCCCGGGAGGTCAGGCAGCTGCCTGCACTTACCTTCCTGGCAGCAGGCAGGCTCCGGCGGCAGGAGCAGCCCCAGGAGGAGGAGGAGGAGGCAGCGGGCAGGCATGGCGGCAGGCAGGGTCACCGGCTCTCGGGGCGCGGAGGAGCAGCCGGACGCTGCTCTTTGGGCACGCCGCCCTCCCACAGGAATGAGCGCTTGGTCAATTATCAAACGCATTAACGAGGGAGGCTGATGCTCACACCTGGTTATTCAAATCCTGCTGCGGGAAGGGGTGGAAGGAGGTGCCTCTCTTTTTCTTCCGCAGAAGCTGGCGGGGAATTTGGGACACGGTGACTTGAACGTGACAGTCCCCTTAGGGCGTGGAAGGGGACTTAGCCACAAAATATTTGCATCGGCCCAGGAGGAAGAAACGACTTCCCCAGCATGGCTGCAGCTCTTGGGTAACGTAGCTGAACAGCACCCGGGTGTCCCCCTCCCCGCAGCAGCTCCAGCGATGCCCCAGCTCGGACACCTCTTCCCACCCCGCAGGACCCCGAGTCCGGGGGATGCGGGGAGCTGCCTGGCAGCATCCCCGCTTGCTTCCCTGCTCTTTTCTTTGCAGCAATTGTCATTAGCAGCCCAGCAAAACACACTTGCGGCTTAAAAACAACCGTTTAATACACCAGACTCGACGCCAAGTACTGCCTCCCACCTCCCACGCCTTATTTAATGGAGAGATTGTTAAACTGAGCAAACACGGCGTTCGTTTTATTGAGCCTTCAGGGCTGTTCCCAAAATTTCTTCGACACCCAAAGAGGTAGAAAGACATGAAGACCCGCGGCAGACAGCAAAGCTGGCAGGACCTTCACATCAGCTGGGCGGATGCCGCAGGATGGGGAAGGTGTAGGGCAGGCTCGTAGGTCCCAAATTAAGCAGCTTCCCAGGTCACGACGGGTTTGGATGGCTGACAAACCCACCCCGCAGGAAGAATAAAAGCTATTCGGCTTCACGACTCAGTTACTCCTGAAGGAAATTTTAAAATTGTGAGCCAGTGGTTTCGTCATCACTCTTCTCCCCGTGTATCACAACACCTCCGTAAGCTCAGCCCCACACAGCCGGCGAGCATCCCCCTCGGCAGCATCCAAACTCCCGGCATCTGGGGTTGGTGGTCCCCTCCGCAGGGACCTCACCTGGGCACCGAGTCCCCACGCAGGCACCCCACAAAAGACCCGTGCAGCACCCTCAGGAATATATACCCACCGGTGGAGGATTGCCCCCCTTCACCCCTCCTCTTTCCCCTGGATCTAGAATAATGTCATTTGTCCTGAAAATAAGCCGGAGCTGGCTTGAGCTGTTCAAGATTGAAGGCTAGTCCCCGGCTCTCTCCCAAATTCCTTTCCGTGGCCAAATCCCCACCTGCAATGTGGGATAATCCCATTCCCAACCCTGCTAGTTTTTCCTTACAAACTCCTTGGGGCAGGGACTCTCCAGCTGCACCCAGGAACGGAGTGACGCGACAGGGACCTGCCCATAATAAGGCCCTATAAAAACAATCTAATCGTGTTACAGAGTAAAAAGAATGGCTTATGAAGAAGTGCAAATGAAAGTGAACTTCGGGTTCTCCGGGACTTGCTTCCATGTTATCTACCCAGGAAAGCACGCAGAGCTTGAGATCTTTGCTGCCTGCTTGTCGCTTGCCTCTTAGCAAAAGCCCAGGGGAAAAAAAAAAAAAAAAAAAAGGCTGTTTAGAGCAGAAGGATTTATCAGCAGATCTGAAGACCTAGAGAAGCCAGTCCTGCTGCTGCCCTTGGAAAATTCAAGGTCTGAGACATCTCTGTTACTGCTCTCCATCCCAAGTCACGCCTGAGGCTGCAGCAGCAGTTCACGGGGTTCCTTCTGGTCCTCCTCCACACGTACTCCAGGTTGTCCTCTCACCCCAGGGCTCTGCCCAGCCCAGCTCTAGGGACCTTGGGCTGATTTTCTGAAGATAGCGATGTTTCAAGGATCTATCCGTATCCTACGGTGTGTTGGGAGGGGTGGGGGGAAGGTGACAGACCAGACCCAGAGGTGAAGGCAGAGCTGCTGTGCCTTCCAGACAGAGGTCTTGCTGTCGGCTCCCTCCTGAGGAGCAAATAACACTTTACTGTTGCACATTCCAACATTTATAAGAAATTTAAGGAAATTTAATTGTTCTGGGCCTGCTAGTGAGGCCAGGGATTTGCTTGTTTGCTTATCTCAAGGCACCCCTCTGCTCCAACTGCGCATCTCCTTTAGCCCATGGCCGCTATCAGGACGGTATGTGCTATTGTGGCCAAAAGCGCCTGTGGCACCTGCTTGGTTGCATATCGCTGGGTCCAGCCTTGGGGGGATGAGAAATAGCAAGTCACTGCAATGGCAGCAGCCTTGTTACAGGGGCAAAGTAGGAAATTTTGGCAAATAATTAGCCATGCGGCTCGTGCTTTTGTAGTTCTAGCCATGGCTTGGGACTTGAAGAGGTGAGAAGCTCCATGTTTCTGCTGCACCATGCTGGAAATCTTGCTGTCTCTCGCATCGGTGCCTTCAGCATCGGCCAGTTGTGGTGAGGAAAAGCCTTACAGGTCTGTTTTACAAGTGAGGGAAACTGAGGCACGGAAGGGGCAAGTCATCTTAACAGCAGTTAGTCAAACCCAACTGGAGCCAGACCCAGCTCAGTTCTCTCCCAGGGGCTCATGCAAGCAGTTGCTTGTACACCAGGTCACACAAAGCAGGTCTTGTGATTTCAGGATTTGCATTGATAACCTCCAAAAACTGGCATTTCATCACCTCCCCCCCCCCAAGAAAATTAACTTTTGCTCAAAGTGACATTCCTGAGCCTAAAATGTGTTCCTGGGTGATACGGCTCAGAGCACAGATGCCAGTTCCTCTTCAAATAAATGTTTTTATGAAGGTTATTTTTCTTTCTCCTTCATTTCCTTCCTTCCTCCATCCTTCCTTCCCTCCTTCATCCTCTCCATCTCCTCGCCCTCTTTTGGAAAGAGCCATAAAAATAAAGAAAATAGATGAGAGCAAGCCTGAACAGCCCCTAAAGACGAGATTGTATTTTCCCTAGGAAAAGAAAAAAGTAATGATGAATTTGTTGCATTTCAATAGCTGCTCCAAAAAGAAAAGAAAAGAAAAAAAAAAAACCAAACAACCACAAACCAAATTTTTAATTGCTTGTTTCTTTTAACTTTTTCCATCAAAACCAAATATTCCTCACTTGCCCCAGAATTCTCTCATTTGCCATAGACACTGGCTTTGAAATCCAGCCTGGGATGGATGCTGCCAGGGAAGTGCCAGGAGCTACCACTGCTATAAAAAGGACATTTTTCTTGACCCAAGGGGCCACTGTGGATAAACAGCAGCAGAAAAAGGCTTTTCATCCATCACAGCTCTATGCCTTCACTTTCCTTCTTTAAAAATGCCTTTAAACAGCAATGTATTTTCTTATTTATGTGTTGATGAAACCCCAATGTCAATGAGGTGGCAATGGGACATGGCCATCCTTGTCCTCCCCCTGCCAGCCCGGGGTTCAGCTCAGCCATTTGTTCCCCTCCTGCACACACACACAGGGCTAAGGAAAAAAAAACAAAAATCACCTCTCAGCATTCTATTAGACATTTTATTAGGCCATTCATGAGTCCCCCAGGATTGATGCTAACTGCAAGCCCTGAGTAAGCAGCAGGGAGCGGCACGGTGGTGGCCTTTATCCCTCCTGGACCCTCATTTGGGGAGGATGCGGATTTTCCGCTTCTCCTGCCTGACAGCCTGGATGCTCCGGCAGGGTCAGCCAGAACTGCTCCTGGCAGGACACTAACTAGGAGCTGGTACCCAGTAGACGTCTGAGATGGGGCCCAGACATGGCACCACCATCGGGCACCAGATAACGTCGTGCTTCTCCCTTCATCTTCCCTTGAGATCTGCTCAATAGCATCACCGTGGTCTGTGCGTATTTCATGGGACCCTCCGGATCATGTTTTTACACCGGTTGGTTATTGGCACAGGTCTCCGGGCAGTGTTCTTGCCGACTGCCATCTGCGCTGGGGCCTGACGGGTGATGCTGCTGCTCCCTACACCTAAGGGCAGCAGTGGGCTCTCTCCTCTATCCAGCTGCCCGTTTGCACACAGTTGCCCGGATTTGTCCTCTCTGAGCTCTGTGTTCCTTTGTCCGTGGGGTCAATAGCTGCCAGGGGGTCTCACAGCACATTCACATCAGCCTCAGGTCCCGCAACCTGGAGAAATTAGGCTGAGGAAACACCTACCTGATCTGTCCCACCCTGCCCTGGGCTGGGAGGAATCAAACTAAAAATCCCTGAAATGAGAAGAAGATCCCCCTGACTCCAGTCAGCCTTATTGCTGGGGAAAGAACCTGCATCCGTGATTCCCCCTCGGCTTTCCCGTCTGTTCAGAGGGCATATTGCACCCCAAATCATCTCTGAGCACAGGGGAAGGTGCCGCCGCATTGCTGGAGTGACAGATAGCCGGGATCCCAAAACGTAATGCTCAGAAAGGGAGAAGGGAGCTGACTTTGCTCTGGATATTCCCTCCTGCCCAGCAATATCGAATGGAATGAATAATTTACTATCCGATCATCTCTAATCTTCGTCCCGTAAAATCAGCAGCAAGCTGGGAGGGTTTTTGAAGCCTCCAGCTGCATTCGCTGATAAGACATGAGGCAGGAAAGATTGGAAGCCCATAAAAATGATAATCTCGGGCTTCAGTGTAACTTGGTGGAAGGGTTTTCTCCTGTCCTTTCATTAAGGATGGATTTCATGATCTTCCTTAAATAACAACAAGCCTTCTCACGAGGAATCTCCCATCCGAAAACTGATTGCATCATCATTAGGAAATAGGAGGCCAAGCAGCCAGGAAAAAAGAGCTGGAGCACGGGTTAGCACAAGGGCCGAGTCCCTGCAGAGCGAACAGCACCTGCCTTTATGGGGTGGGAGGAAAAGGTGTGATTGGAGGCAATTTCCAAACGCAAAGCGAAGCATTAGGCATCAGGGCTCTGCCTGGCAGAGATGGGCATCAGCACCGTGCCGAGCTGCCGGCCACAAGCCTGACCGTGAGCCTGGCAGTGGAGCAAAGCCTCATCATCCTCGTGCTGAGCCCTCTTGGTGCAAAGAGAAACTTCACATCTCATTTCAGTCTGGTTTGGTATGGCATCTTCCTCTCCATCCCCAAATTCGGTGAGACTGGCGATTGCCCGGAAGAAGAAAGAAAAGGAAAAAATTCAACTCATCAAGCATTTCCAGTGAATCTCAACCAAGATGGCCAAAAGGAGAAGGAAAGAGTTGGTTGGCTTGGTAGAGGTGGATAGTTTCAGGAAATAATTATCCCAGAGGCCAGAATAGGAGAAAATTAAAAGTGTAAACTATAATCAGATGTTAAGTTGCTTTTCTTCTGCTAATTGAAATAATGTTTTCTCTGCTACCCACCACTCTACCCCTTTCAGATGCTAATCCCTATCAAACATGGACTTACAATTACAAATTCATAGGCATCTTTCCCAGGAGCAGAAATTGCTTTGCCCTGTAACCTCTAAGATGAGGTCTTAATAGGAATTCACGAGCAGTCGCTGGTAAAGCTTCATTAGCCGGAGAGAATAGACAAGGGCAAGTTGCAGTGCTCCCTAACCACTCTAGGGAAAAATTAATTTAAATTACTTTGTAAAGTAACAAGGCCAGATAATGTGTTTCTTTCTCGGATTATTGTTTTCTGACACTCTAATGCGCTCGTAGATTAGGATGCTTTGCCTTTCTTGATGGTGGTCCATGCTAAATTGTGGTTTATGGAGAGCAGAAGCCTTTGGAAGGAGAAACACCAACCCCTTGGACCAGAGCTGGATGGAGACAGGGTGAGGATCTGGCTGTTTCTCACCAGGTTGGGTTGCTTGGAGGCGGTTGGGGAGGCAGGTAGCAGTCACCTCCAGCACAACTTCAACACAGCCTAGAAGAGAAACCTGAATATTGAAGGTGACACTTCAGAGTTTCCCTGGTTGAAAGCCGGTCCAAGCTAGTGGAAGAAGTCCTGCTGGTTCGGGGCATCTCTATGTTTGTTGCCTGGAGGCCAGATCCTGAGCCATGCTGAGCCTCCTCCTCCCAGGGGCTGGACCAGCATGGGAAACCTCTTCCAGAAGCCACCATCCCTCAGCAAAGCTATAGGCGTGGGGCTGATTCCCAGCCAGCTAAAACCTAAAATGCACTTAAATATGCTAAAAACCAAGCCTGCACCCTCAGGATGGGGGAGAAGGGGGCTGTGATTTCTGCCCCGCTTCCACCCCTGCCGAGCCTCCCCGAAAGGAGCTGTACTTCTCTTCCCCTGGCACCAAGCTGGATGTTCTTCATGCTGGGCTTGCAATTTGCTGTGGTTTTTGCGGAGCTTTGCAGCGAGCCAAGCGAGGGGCCGCGGGAAGATGCAGAGATAAGGGCTTGGCAGAGGGGCTGCGACTCTTCCCAGTGCCCCGGAGTGCTCACAGCCCCACTTCGGTGGGCGCTGCCAGCGCCTGGCGTCATTAACCTGAGCCTCGTCAGGCAGAACGGGCCAGTCTGGCTAAATCCTCGGGGGACTCGAACATCATTCAACAAAGAGACAAAGAATTCAAAGGGCCTTTCGGCAACAAACAGCACTGATCATCTCAGCTGATTAAATAGGTTCCCAACTGATCCGGGAGTCCTAGGAGACCAAACTGAAGCCGGGAAGATTTATGGGGAGCTACCTGAATTGGAGAGGGAATACATTGCTTTTATTCCTGGCTTCTGAAGGGGATCGCTGGGTTTTCTCAGAGCAAAGATGCGTCGAGACAGAGGGATAGATGGGTAGGTAGATAGAGGGTGGATGGACAGACTGACAACACATCTGAATATTTTCCTGTCCCCACCTACTCAGGAGAAGACAGAGAAACCCCATGGTACCCAGCCCCAGCCCCTGTCATTCTCCCACCCAGAACTGAAATATTTAGAAACGGGATTATAACCCCCAAACAGGAGGTTTTATGTCACCCTAGCTCCTGCAGTCAGCTGAATTTCTTTCATCCCTGTCAGCAACCCGTAGCTCTCCAAGACCTGACAAGTTCTGTACCATCTTTGGTGGTGACAAGCCCGGTGTTTCGACAGCTCTGAGCACGATCAAGTGCACCCCTGAGTCCTGCTTAGCTTTACTGTCTCGCAACAGACAGGACACAGCCTCGTGTGTTCATCAGCCTCCTGCAAAGCGGAGGAGCATCAGGGAAGGCTGTGTCCCATGAGGAGGACACCCCCACGTGTCCCTTGGTGCAAGTAGAGAAGAGCTTGATTTCAATAGGACTCCCCTGCTCAGCACCATCTGAGGGAGGTGCTTTCCTTCCTCTAGATCCTACAGACTTCCCGGGGCATAGGAATGGTCCTGGGCAGAGCTGAGGAGGACCCCTAACGCAGGAGATCAGCCTGAGCATCCCTGAACCATGGGGTCCAACCTGCCAGAGCCCTGCCAGCGGGCACCAGCACTATTTATTTCCACACTCATCAGCAAAAGCAGTACGTTTTCAGGTGGCATCTCTCTCCTCTTCCTTCTCAACACCGGAGCTTTTTGCCTGGCATGGAAAAAAAAAAAAAATAACGGGGCCATCAGCAGCGAACGAAAGGCATCTAATAACCTCCACTTCTTTTCAACGAGCTCCAGTTGTTGCTTTACAAGTGTACTCCAACCCCGGCAAGTGCCAAACAAAAGCTCCCCTCTCTTCCTCCCTGCCTGTTAAACAGCCCGATTATTTCAGCAAGCTGCATCTGCTGGGTGGCAGCCGCGATTACCATAACACAGGGGCAGGATTTGGCCTGGACGCTTCGCCCTCGATTCTGCAACAGGCGAGAGCGTTTGGCGAGTCGCAAAATACAACGCAAAACGAAGGGAGAGGGGGAAAAAAGAAAATAAAAAAAATTGAATGTATGAAGTCACTTTTCTGGCTGCCAGCCAAACAAACAGATGCAGGTAGCAGAGGAGATGGGAAAAATCACGTCATCTTCTGCTTCTGTCGCTGGGGAAGAGGGTGGGAGGGACACGGAAAAGCCAGGGGGATTTCATGGGAGTCCAAGGTGTGAAAGAGGCATTTCTCAGGGTACACTGGAGTTAGGGGAGCTTTTCGGGAACCTTAACCTGTTCCTGAAGCCTTGGAAGCTGCTGGCGCCAGCAGGATGCTCCTGCAGCTGAGCTGAGTGCCGTGAGATGGGGACAGGGAGCTGGGGCTCCCAGGGGAGGGACGGGATGGATAGGAAAGGGCTGAACAACGCCGAGCCGTGCCTTTGTGCCTCAGCGGCTGAGAACAGGCTGCCCTCAAATCCAGCCCTGAATAGGTTTCGAGGACAAAAGGTGAAGACCCCCGAGAGATGCTTTCGCCTGGGATTGAGGAGAAGTGGCAGTTTCCAGGGTTGGGCGGGCTATTAATTAAAATGCAATAAATATCAGGGAATTGGCATAACCACCGGCACTCCCACTGGGAAGCACTGGGTGACCTTCGCAGGGTCACCTTGCCCCTGCCAAAATCCCAGGGGACTCGGCAGCCTGTGCACCCCGGGCAGAGCCAGTGACCGCAGGCACGGAACCCATCATCCCCACGTCCCAGGGAGCGGTGACCCCCAGGGAAGCACCGAGACCTCCAGGGCCTGGCTGAGCTGGGGGGAACACCGGCTGTCCTGAATTGTCTCTATGCCTTCCTGCCCCAAAATACCAAAAAAAAAAAGGAGAAAAGGAGAAAAGGAGAAAAGGAGAAAAGGGGAAGAGAAGAGAAGAGAAGAGAAGAGAAGAGAAGAGAAGAGAAGAGAAGAGAAGAGAAGAGAAGAGAAGAGAAGAGAAGAGAAGAGAAGAGAAGAGAAGAGAAGAGAAGAGAAGAGAAGAGAAGAGAAGAGAAGAGAAGAGAAGAGAAGAGAAGAGAAGAGAAGAGAAGAGAAGAGAAGAGAAGAGAAGAGAAGAGAAGAGAAGAGAAGAGAAGAGAAGAGAAGAGAAGAGAAGAGAAGAGAAGAGAAGAGAAGAGAAGAGAAGAGAAGAGAAGAGAAGAGAAGAGAAGAGAAGAGAAGAGAAGAGAAGAGAAGAGAAGAGAAGAGAAGAGAAGAGAAGAGAAGAGAAGAGAAGAGAAGAGAAGAGAAGAGAAGAGAAGAGAAGAGAAGAGAAGAGAAGAGAAGAGAAGAGAAGAGAAGAGAAGAGAAGAGAAGAGAAGAGAGAAGAGAAGAGAAGAGAAGAGAGAAGAGAAGAGAAGAGAAGAGAGAAGAGAAGAGAAGAGAAGAGAAGAGAAGAGAAGAGAAGAGAAGAGAAGAGAAGAGAGAAGAGAAGAGAAGAGAAGAGAGAAGAGAAGAGAAGAGAAGAGAGAAGAGAAGAGAAGAGAAGAGAGAAGAGAAGAGAAGAGAAGAGAAGAGAAGAGAAGAGAAGAGAAGAGAAGAGAAGAGAAGAGAAGAGAAGAGAAGAGAAGAGAAGAGAAGAGAAAGAGGCAAAAGGAAAAAGGGGAAAGAAAAAAGGGGAAGGGGGAAGGGGAAAGGAGAAAGGGAAAAGGAGAAGGAGAAGGAATCGGGGAAAGGACAGCCTTTAACATACTTTATTTGGAAAACACCAACAAAACACTAAACCCTCTTAACAAACCCAGTTTCCCCAACCCCCGCTCCCCCCCAACCCCGCCCGGGCCTCCTTCCC
>NW_009648332.1:5855159-5860391 GCF_000708025.1 Charadrius vociferus | reverse complement strand
CGTGTGGGACAGGGCGTCCAGGACCCCTGTCAAGCCACAGCACTGCAGGGACGTCGACTGCGAGCCAAGCACGCAGGGCGGCGGCGATGGATGTCACCATCCTCGGGGCAACGCCGCCATCCTTGGGACCACATCACCATAGGAGGGGACGAAACACGCTCACACGCCCTTCGTGCCGTTTGTCCAGGGGGCTGTTAGTGTGTGCGGCTGCGGGACGTTATTCCCAGCCCCCTCCCCGTGCCTGCACGCAGCAAGATAGAGAGGGGCAGCTCGGAGCGGGGACAGGGCCAGCTGGAGGGTGGCCCTGAGGATGGGGCAGACAGCCCTCCCACCCAGCGCCTGCAGAGATAGGAGCAACGGCCGTCACCTCTGGCACGCTGAACAAGCTCAGCCGTTCCCGTCACCCCAAAAAACACCCCAGCAAAAGCATCTGGCACCTTCTTGGGGTGGTTTGGTCTAGAAGAAGGGAAAAGCAGCTCAGAGGTTGCGGTCAGGGAGCAGCTTGGGAGTGATTTCTGCTGATGCAACCAAAAGCAAAACCACCCTGGTGTTTTATACAGTGGGGACAAGCAGCAGGGCAGTGTGCAAGGGACAGGGGACACATGTGTGAGCATGTCGTGGGCTTGGGTGGCTTGAAGACACGTACAGGACTGCATGTTCACATCTTTCCAAACGTGTACTTGGGACTACATCCTCAGTGGTGCATCCACAGGTGTGCCCACAGGTGTGGGACGTGCAAAACCGAGTGTGTGTATTTATGAATGTGTGTGTGCACCATCGCACGTGTGAGACCATACAGGTGAGAGCACCTGGGCTGTGTGTTTGTGAGTAAATCAGTGTGCACACTTACCTGTCATGTGTATGAGCTCATGCACAGACAGTATTCATGGGGTACGAGTGACTCCTTGTGCACACGAGCGTCTGTGCCGATGTGTGACTGCTAGGACACATCCTGTGATGCCCCACACTGGAACCACAGCCAGGCTTCTTCCTCACCAGCTCCCTGGTCCAGCATCCGCAGGGCATCAGTTCACCAACCATATACCCACCAAACACAAACAGAGCCCTTCCAACCCTGAGCAGCACCTTCTTACCCACAGCACCGGTGGTGGCACGCTGCTGACCAGCTCCGGCCACCCCCAGGCCAACCCTACCAGCCTCCAGCTCCATGCCGTTTCCATGCCGTTGCCAGGGATGGGGCAGACTGGGTGCTTGGAGGAGCAGTGCTGCGTTATAAAGACACACAACTAGGAGGTTGTTGATGTGTTTTAGTTCAGCTCCAGCAGTGCTTGAAGGGGTGTATCGCTGGTGGGGTACAAGTGAAGTGCTCTAGAGATGGGGCAGCTGCTGCAAAGTGTCCCCTTGCTCACGTGCCCTCCCAGGCAGCCTTGGATGGGCAGCAGGTCAGGCCATGGCTGGACCATTTGGACACACAGGAGGACCTTGCCTCTGTTTTTGGTGGTGCTATTCCTGCCTGAGAGCTGTGCTGCAGATGGTGATGGTGGTGGGAGCAGGACAGACGCAGGGCAGGGCTGGCACTGCTCCCTTCCCCAGGGCTTGGCTATCTCCCCAGCCATCTCCGGGGTCAGACGGTCTGGTGTTCCCCGCTGCAGACATAGGGTGACCAGGGCACACGGGTACCACACTCTCCTGGCCATTCTAGGCTGTGACGCTTGGCATTTTCGGAGCCAATCACTCCCCACAAGCCCGGCTCATGGTCCCCCATCAGGAAGGACCACGGCTCAACGGCACCTCACACGAAGACCTGCCGCCTCCACGTGCTCATTTCACGTGATGCAACCCGGGATGCTCTGTCACTTTCCGGACACCCCTGGGCAAGTCCCCAAGCCTCTCCCAGTCCGGTCAGCAAGTCACCTCCTCCCCTTTTTTCCAGCATCTCTTAAGTAGCATGACGCCAACAGAAAGCAGCCTTTCATTCTGCACTGCGCACGCACCAAGGAGCACGATACCACCGCGGCTTTGGTGGCCTCTTCACCACAAGCCCTTTGGCGCAGGACCCATTCCCACCTTGGCTTGGCCAGGTTAAACTGGTGCCATGCGGGATTTACTGCAGGGACGGGCAGGGAGCGAAGCCCCTGGCCCGACCGCGTGCTGCCGGCGGCACATCAAAGTGCCGGGGCAATTTTAACCGCGCTCCAGACGCTCCCTCCCATTTCCTGCTGGATTCCCGTCTCCCTCCCTGCGCCCACATCAGCAAAACAGAGTGTAAAAATAGAGGCTGGGCTTCACCAAAACACAATAGTAAATTGTTCCCCGGAAAGGTCACCAGGGCGGCTGAGAATAGCTTCGAGAGCAGGGGAAAAGGAATGTCTACCAAGGGGGGACAAGTTTAAAAGTTCTTATCGGACCCCCCCTCCCTCCCCTCCATGGGAGGTTTCCTGCATCCCCATCTGTGGTGTGGATGTCCCCTCCCGAGCCCCTGGGGTGTCAGAGCATCTTCATCTTCTCCCATCCATCCCCAGCCCCGCTGAGCCATGGAGCTCTCCCAGCACCCCAGCACCAATTTTTGGATGAAAACTGATAAATAAAAAAAAAAAAAAAAAAAAAAAAAAAAAAAAAAAAACAACAAAAAAACAAAACAGGGATCAAGAAATGAGGTAAAAGGAGGCACAGGAGGACCAGCAAGGGAGAAAAGGGCTGGGAGGAGAAAGCAGGTCCCGCTCACTGCTCATCTCCTCGCCGCGTGTGACAGCACAGTGTCCCCTGGGCACCTCTGGCCAGCTGCAGCCTTTGTGCGGTGGTGGGAATGTCAGGGATGAGCTCCAGGACGAGGAACGTATCGCGCAGTCCCAGAGAGTCATAAATTACTCCCTCCTGTTGTCGCTGGCCTGTAATAGCGAAGAGGCGAAGCTTTCTCATCGTCTGCCAGGGTGGGAACGTTTGGGTCCTGTCGTTTCTATGAGCATATTTAATTCAATAATGTGGGAATGCCCTTAACGAAGCAGGTCCTTGCTCTTGGCTTTGGTGGCGTTCCCAGGCAGGGGTGCCAGTGCAAGCTGCCCTGACCACGGCTTTGCCAGGAAGGCAGTAATTAAAACCAGATAACGAGGCTTGAAAATAAAAGCTGCCCAAATTTGGGGTGATTTTGGTTTTTTTGCGTTTCTTGTTTTATTTTCTCAGACTTACACATCCCTCTCACCTTCTTTTTTTTTTTTTTTATTTAATTCAGTTCTATCTCAATGCCACTTCCCCTCCGTTCTCACTCCCCCGTATCACCCGTGCAACGTTAAGGGAGATTTTTCTGCCACCAGGAGCCCGAATGTCACCTGGTTCCTGGAACACATTAGAAACACAGGTGAAGAAAAATCCCTTTAAATGCACCCACTTCAAATTTGTAAGGAAAACTTATTTGCCAGAAAATTTCCCACAGTAGGAGACAGAACAAAACCCCCATCACCTTGTGATGCCACCAGTGATGCTGAAAGGGATGAGAGATGAACCGTAAACCCCGTCCCAGCCGAGGGCATCGCTACACGACACACAGGCTGTCAGACTCCCCCCGTGCCGATCACTTCTGTGTGGTGAAACCAGGACCCTAAAGTGCTTCCCCCAACTTTCTCCTCTGTTTTGTATAAACGGAGAAGAAAATAGCTTGGGTTGGGGTTTCCCCCGCCCACATATATTTGAATCCACAGAGCAGTGCTCATCACCACTTGCAATGCAACAGATTGTAAAAAAAAAATATTAGCATTTGATGGGAAATGAATGAAATTTTCCATTGGAAGATAAGAGTGGGAAAGACTTTCAAAAATTACTTTAAACAAGGAAAAAAAATAAAAAGGCAGAAGATGTCTGCTATCTTCTGGGACATGTGCATGTTGGTGGCTGAGCAGCAGTGAAGTCGAGATGCTCCAGAGAGGAAGGTGCTGGAAGGAGGACGCACAGACGATATGGGGCCACCAGCCACCCACCTGGGGACACGTCGCCAGAGCCTGTCACAGCACGGCAGCTCCCAGGGTCTCTCCATCACCAGGGTCCCTCAGGAGTGATGCACATTGGCCATCCCACCACAGAGCAGGTGGCATCGGCATCCTCCCATCCCTTTCTATAGACCACAGGGCTATATATTAAATATATATGTGCAGGGAGTGGTTTGAAACCTTCGCCTTGAGGATACTCTTCCCTTTCCTGGTGGCAAAGGCCGCGTGGCCATGAAGGACGTTTTAACGGAAGAAAGAAAAGAAGCAGAAGGGGGAGGTGGAAGGAGAATTGACCTGGCAATGGGAGGAGGGAAGGAGAGGGCTGGGAGGTGGGAGGGAGAGATAAACGGTGGGTGAGCTATCAGCTCTCGCCGGGCTGGCAGCAGGACAGGGGACAAGGGTTAAACCAGCTGTGCAGCCGTGATCGCCCGACCCCAGATAAACACCCAGCACCCCACGCCTTGTCCCAGCGCCCGGGATGGAAACCAACCCGGTCCTGGCTGCGGAGGCTTTGCTCAGCCTGACGGGGGGTGTGGGGGGTATCCTTATCGTGGGGCTGTTGCCTGGACAGGGCACCCCTCACCCCCCTGGTTGGAGCCTGAGAAGGGCCCTTCTCTTTCACCCATGTGGAAACGTCACCCAGAAACTTTAATAGGAAGCGTTGGATGCCGGGTTGCTGGGGGGGGGGGGGTTAGCAGCTACGCTGCTGGGGGGAAGCTTTAAAAAAGTGAGGGATGCTCTAAAAGACCCTGGTTTAGTAGGTAATGACTCTGAAAATGGGAGAATTTAAAGAAAAGAAAATACCTGCGGTGCCATTCTTGTTCACCTGCTCCACATTATGGGGTATGGTGTTGGCCACCATCAGCAGTATGGTGCTGTAGTTATATATATATATATGTGTATATATATATATACACACACACACATTCAATGGACCACTTAGCCTGTAAACACTCCTTAACTAAAGTTACCAGCTCAATTGGTTAACTGTTTTTTAAATTATTTGTGCACATGGCTGTGATAACTTCTTTTTTTTTTAAAAAAAAAAAAAAAAAGAGGAATTACTGTCATTGCCTATAAAATTGTGGTCGAACGCTTGCCAGGGTGTGAAGGGAAGCAGCATTGCCCCCAGCAGCCCCCTCCCCGCACCGTCGCCCTCACCAAAAGAGGGGAAAAGGCCGTCAGAACCTTTGGGGGACCTGCAAATAATGCGCTTGGGGGGTAACGTGGCGGCGGCTGGTAACGCTTGCCTGCGGCGGGGGGGGTGGCTCCCACCCCCCCTTTCTTCCCG
>NW_009648332.1:5847646-5855131 GCF_000708025.1 Charadrius vociferus | reverse complement strand
ACTTGCTCTCTCTGCAAAAGCCCAGCCCGGGCTGGATGGCGTGAGACAAGCAAGAAAAAAAAAAAACCTAGCAGATCCTTTTGCAAGGTTTTTTGCTGCCTGTTTATGAATTTTGATGGTTGGGGACGGACCATCCTGGCGCCCTCCATCCCATAATGCCCAGGAATGAAATACCGAAGCGGCGATGGATCCGAGCGATGAGGCAGGAGAAAGGCAGACAGCAAGCGGAGGCTGCTTTGTAAAACTTTATTTAGAAATATTCTTGATATATTCATTATATATATATATTTATATATACACACACATTACAACAAATGTGTTTTCTAAATAGCACATCCACAGTGGGTTGAGACTCAGGGTACCAGGTCTGGTTACTTCGTTTCTGCAGAAAAAATGCAGAAACCCAAGGGGAGGGGGGCAGAGAAAAGGAGAGGGCTGAAAAACCCCAAAATCGTCAGGTGGGGAATTCACTCACACGGTACGACATTGCCCCAAAGTGCTGTTTCCAACAGAAACCGGGGGGGGGGGGGAGGGGGGGGATGGTCCACACAGCGAGAGATGAAGCAGGCAGGGGGCGGATGCCACCATGGTTGTACCATTTTCCCAACTGTTCAGCTACCGAAAAAAAAAAAAAAAGATTAAAAAAAAATAAAACAAAAAAATTGTGGGGAATGAGGAATTTCTGAGTGTCGGTGACTTTTTCTTCCAATAGTTTAATAAAAAGGGTGTAAGACACGCACACCCCCCAACATACCCCAGGGTTGGTTTGAATGCTGAAAACCGAGAACGGCTTTACCTGTGTGACAGCATCCCTCTCCCTTCCCGGAGGCCCCCCACCTGCCATCCCCCGCCACCTGCCTCTCCTACCCCTGGCACCGGGAGCAGCCCAAACCTCTTCCTCAGCATCTCTCCATCACCCGCCGGTGCCTCTCCCCGGGCCCAGCCCTGCGGGTAAACCCCTTTAAAACAAAAAAAAACAAACCACGCACGGACGATCTGGACTCAGGAGGGAATTTTCCTCCTTTTCCCCAGTATAAGATGAGGGAGGTTGGTAGTTTCGGGGTCCGTGCTGGAAACCCTCGCTCTGGCCAGGACCCCATCCCAGGCAATTAATTCCACCAAACGTGCCAACCCATGCGCCAGCCTTCCACCTATTATTTACAAAGCGGCGTTAAACCCAAGCGGGGATGGAAATGACGGGGCTCTGAGTTAAGCCTGGAGGGGCTTGCAGACACCCGCCCAAATCCTCTGTGTGTCCTTGTACCTCAGCACCCTTGAAAAGGAATGAGCACGGTGGAAGGTGACCCCACTTTTTCCCTTCCAAAGGATGTTTGTGGGTGGTTTCTTTTTTTTTTTTTTTTTTTTTTACTGTAGCATGGTGGAGATTTTTGTGCCTTGACATCTCTGCAGAGGGAAAGGATGGGCTTGGGACAGTCACTCCGTCAAGCATCAGGTGGTGGATGAGAGATGGACCTGATGGAGCGGCGATGGCATGATGCGGTCCTCGGCTCCCAGCCGCCACAGCAGCAGCCTCCTGCTCCCCAGTCCCCGTTTCCCAAACGCCCTCCCAGGAGGAAGCAGGGATCAGAGGATCGGCTCAGTCACGGCCAGAAATTTTGCAGCAATTCAAGCGCTCGGGAATGGAGGCTCATCCCACCGCTGCTTTTAGTGCTTCCCCCCAAGATTTGGAGAGGCTGTGGGCTCCTACCAGCCTCAGGCAGGTGAGGACCCTCCTAACACCGGCTTGAATCTGGCGCCTGGAGTCCACCCTGCAGGCACTGGCACAGCTGAACCACCACCGTTTTCACACAATAAAACCAAAAAATTCAAAGCATACCATGAAAACCCTTTTATACCCTATGTACACCCACACTGGTGATGCATCATCGACTCCTTTTGCCTTTTTGTTGCTTTTTGAATTTAAAAATCCCCCAGTTCAAGGGGATGCTTCACTAGCAAATTTTATTTTTTCCCCCTAACAATTCTGAAATTCATCTTCCTTGAGAGAAGGTCTGGCCCTACAGAAACCACTGGGAAAACTCTAGGAGAACACAACAGGCTCGAAACTCACCCGCTGAGCGTTACCAGCAGAAAAAAAACAGGGATTGGGAGGGTGGCAGAAAACACCTATGTACCTTTTTGTTCAGTGGATACTGCATGACAGCGTTAAACAGAAGCAATCCCACGTCATAAATACAACAACCCCAAACGAGCCAAAGTTAGGCAGAAGGGAAAGGAAGAAAGGGGAAAAAAAAAAAAAGAAAGAAAAAAAGAGAGAAAAAGAAAAAGTCTTAATCCTTTTAATAGTTCTTTTGCTGAGGGCATTTTTTTCACCTCTTTAAAAAGATACAGTCAAAAGCTCTCGAACAACAGGAACATGTGGCCCCAGCTCCTGCTCAGACCACTTGTGTATGCCACAAGCTGGAGAAATGCTGCAGGGCTGGCAGGTTTCAGCAGTCTCCAGCGCCACATGGAGCTGGAAAGCGTCAGTGGCCTCCACCGACAGTGAAAGAGGAGTTTTGTGTCTCAACCAGGTGACTGTTTAAAAAGTAACAGTCGTCAAATGGTCTGAAAACCCTCTAAATGCTGGAGAGGTGCTGGTCGCATCTCCCGCCCCTCCGCAGAGTCACATCATGAGCAGTATGTACAATGAAGATGACTTCAAGGCTTTTCTTCTTTGTACGATCACGTACCTAAATGCCGAACGTCCATCTGGTTTGGTCTTGTCCTCAGCCAACGCGCCGGCTGCTCCATCCCAGGCTGGGGAGAACGAGGAGCCCGAACCCCCACGGAAAGACAGAGTCACGAATCCCACGGGCACAAATTCCAGCATCTGTACGCTTGGGTCTCGCCTCCCCCTCGGCGCTTCGGGAGCGATGCGGAAGGTCATCACCGCTGCGCGTTGCCTTCTACGGGGAGAATGGCATGGTGGAGGCTCCGCGTGTGCTTCGAATCTAGTGTTTCATGCTCTTCCGTGAAGCTGTCCGGGCTCGCCGCTCCGTCTAAAGAACTTCCACAGCTAGAGTTAGGAGACAACATGTCCTGCAGGAGGTCTTCCTGGACTATCCCAGAGTCTTTGTTCACTTTGCCCCTTTGGTTTCCTTCTTCCTCCTGGTCGTTGAGCAGCTTGGCCAGGAAGTTGATGTATTTCATCGCCAGGCGCAAAATCTCGTTCTTGCTCAGTTTTTTGTCAGGAGGGTGGGTGGGGATGAGCTTGCGAAGCTCTGCAAAGGCTCCGTTGACGTTCTGCTGCCTCCACCTCTCCCGGCTATTGGTAAAAATGCGACGAACCACTTTCGTATGAGGACCTGCAATTGCAACCATGCAGAATTAGGAGCCGGGCCTAACAGGTCATTTATTACTTTGCTGGACAGGTCAGCGTTTCCCAAATTAACCAATTTATTTTAGTGACATCAGCAAGGCAGCGAAACGGGAGTTCCCACCTTACTGGGAGCTAACTTGATGAACTGAGGTAGCCGTAATTTCTGTTCAATCCAGTGCGAAGGGAAAAATGGAGTTGTGTCTTTTCAGGTGTCTCCCAAGATGCCCAGATTTACCTCTCCAAGGAGGAAGGCTTAGGCCATGACACATGTGCAGAAGGCTGCTATAAAAATATCCTAAAAATAGGGTGTCTCAGCAACAAAAGTCCTATTAGGTCCTGAAAGGTTAGGTTGCAAGATGTTTTTATTTTCTATCACAAAAGTGTCTTAAGGACATACCATTGGGACAGGAGGAAATGAGCTTGAGCAGGGGCTTTGACAGCTCTAAGATCCAGAGATCTTCCCTGATGCAGGCGGGATCCAGACTTGGTAGAGACCATAGGATCGCCACCAGCCCTCTGGGTGGTTTGTATGAAATGAGGTGGCAGGATTCACCCCGTCGCAATGAGGACAGGTAGCAATATGACCCACAGACTGAAAGCAGTGTCCTTGCTGGAAGGGTGACAACGGGTGGAGGATGAAGCAGATTCGCAGCTGACCCGAGAACTGCCTGCTCTCTCTGCACATCATGGCAAAAACTCATCTGACAGTAACAGGAGAAGGGACTCCAAATTGCTAGAGATGTCCATTTGGCTCAGCTACATGTGAACTCCAGTTAAATCCCTGTAATTTTACAGCCCTATTCCTGATGGGGCATGTTACACAGGATGGACGCACAAAACGCATCAATTCTCCTTTCAGATCATCAGGGTAACTCTGACATTGTCTTGGCACTAAGACCCAAAAGCTTGTCTACCCAAAAGTACTGTGCTACAGGAGTAACACCACTGTAAAGCAGGACTGCAGGTCCTTGGGTCCACAGAAACCAGTTAATGTAAGGAGACACTACCACAAGATGCTTTTGTTATTACATCCTTTCCATCCTCACCTCCAGGAGACACCAACAGCGGAAGGACACAGCGATCTTGTGAAACTCTGGGACAATGACCACGGCAGAAACCCCCATAGGATGGGAAGCATCACATACAGTGAAAATCATCACAAAATGTGAAGCGAAGACTTGCAGGTAACACACCGGTGAGCTGTACGCCAAAGGACAGGCTGTGGATATTCCCATCCACACCACTCTGAGACACTTTCTTAACTACTCCCTCCTGGTGGGAGCAAGTCCCTGGCTGTGGTGAGCAGTTTAAGCCATAGCTCTGCCATCACCCAGTGAAACCAGCATCCCGAGGGACATCTAAACATCATTATTCTTATATACCAAAACCCTAGGCTGCTTTGACTGTGGCAGAGCAGCTGACCAGATGTCATCCTGGAGGCATCCTACAGGCTGCACCCTGACAGATCCCACCTTGCACAACACAAGAAGAGGAATCCCACGTTCCAGCTGATTAAATGCCATCACACTTTCCTCCCTTCAGGGGAAACTGAGCTCCTTCGGTCCGGCACGTCACACGCAATGCCCCCCACCACAGAGTTTGCGTGGGGACACACTCCCAAACCGGATTAAAGCTACCGGCTTCTGTAGCGTGCGAGCATCCATACAACTCACTTCTCACGGCATGCTCAGGAGCAGGGAGTCCCCCAAAATCACAATGAGCCCCTGGGATAAGCTGGGGGATGTCGGAATGAGAAACTCATCTCCAAACTCTAAGATCTCAGTCTGATGCTTTAATAAAGCCAATTTTCCACTCCCAGACAGCAAGTGAAATCCCTTCCTATGAATTACTGTGCAAGAGCTCATGGAAAGGGAAGGTTTCTTGGCCCTGATGTGGACAGCCCGCTGTGCCATGGGGTTGTGGGGAAGGTGGTGGGGACTAACAGGACCTCAACGACACTGGGCTGCCCAGCACTGCTAATAAGGCAGTGGGAGAACGTGCTGCAACCTGCTACAATAATACAACGGTTTCAACACTTAAATGCTCTTTCCAGAGCAAACAAAGCCACCAGCCTTGAAACTAGGAGGAGATGGAACTTAAAATCTTTTTACTCCCATAAGGGTATGAGAAAAAAACAAAACAAACCAAACAAACAAACAAAAAAAAACCCAACAAAACAAAACACTGGGATGCTATTATATTTTCCAAAAATCTCAAGAGAATTCCATCCTTCACAGGCTTCAAGCACACATCTCTATTCACTGAAAGTTGCCGACTAAGAGGCATCTATTCCTAAAATCTTAAAACCAGAAAAAAGACCTGTTCATCTTCACCCAGGGGCACCCAAATCAAGCTCCACTATATAACACAAATTCTGACACCAGTCAGATTTTTGATTCCTGCATCAACCGAATCAAACGTATTTTTTAGAAAGAGATCAGGTTTTGGCCAAAACATGTCAAGTGATGGAGAAATTTTAAATGCCCAATAGCTGTGTTATAACAGAAATTTATTTCTCATTAAGAAACTTGCCTCATAATTAATTCAAGCAGTCAGCTGAGAAGTTTCGCCTGGATTTTGTTCCAATTGATTGACTGATGCCTTTTTTTTTTTTTTTTTTAAATTGTAATTAGAGGTCTGAGGAAAACTAGCAAAAAGATGAGCTTCCAAAGTTACAGATTATCCGTGCAGGTGCTTTTTTACATTTTTATCTCCATTTATATCTATTTTTAAAGAAGATATTCATTGCACCACAGTTTCCCAAAAATGGATAAATAAACAGCTGCAAAAAAAACACCACTCACTTCCTTGTGGAAGAAACCAAACACCAAGCGCTCGGCACGACTCTCCTGTATTTCTGCACCTCCCGAGGGCTGAGGACCCACAGGAGTGATGCTCAGAGCGACGAGCAAAGCCCAACAGACAGCCCAGATGCCTCAGCATGGGATGCACGTCCCTACAAATTTCTCCTGTTTAGACAGCACCCTCTGGTACCTATTTTTCCTCCAAAAAAAAAAAATTTGAGCCTAATCTTGGAAATTCACATGAGCCAGAACCTGCAGGATCGGGCCCGATGTATACACCTGCGTTAAAGCACATATCCAAAAACTTAGTTACAACCAAATAGCTCTGTAATCCTTAATATCTAATTTAACGGCAAGTCGAAAGCTTTAGTCAGGCGCCGTGATTTGATGGACTTTCAACCACAGCCGCTAAGCCTCCCGACAGAAACCCGCACAAAAAGACCTTCTGGTGCCGGGGGCTGAGGCGACCCCTGTCCCAGGGGGCTGCGGTCTGAAGGGACCGGGCAGACGGAGGGGAGAGGGGGGCTGATAAACGCAGATAATGCCCTGAGCCCCTCATTTCGTACCCTTTTATTTTAGAGTGATGCGGATTACGATTTGATAAGATTTTAGCTCAGCCGGGTGGAAGGGAAGGGAAGAGAGCTAGAAAGAAGGAAAATTAATTGTCTGGCGATTGAAAGACGGCGTTTAGGATTGCTAAAGAGAAAACGCGTTTCAGCGGATCTCGTTTCTACGGGCTGTTAACTGCAGATAAACGCGGCAGCCACATCGTCCTCGCAGACACCTTTTTGCGTGGGCAGCGCCGCCTCCCGCAGCCCACGCCGGCTCCTGGGGAGGGGGCAGAGGCTCCCTGCCCTGCCTTCTCCCTCCCTCCCTGCCTTCCCTTGATACCATCCTGCCGGTCCCGCAGGCATCCCCGCGCCTGGCATCTCCTCTCGGACACCGGACTGTCACCCATCTCCGCTCGGACACCGGACTGTCACCCTCCCCGTCTTCTGCCAGGCGCTGCCGCAAGAACCGGCGCGGGGTAGTTCTCCACGGCAGCCTTTGGGTGAGGATATCTACTGCATCAAGGTGGGGACAAGGTGGCGAAGGGACCGGGCCACCACGCCATTGTGACCCTGCGGACCTTAGTTCAGCTCTTCGCTTCCAGGCAGGTTGAAGGCGGGTGGGATCTCTCCTCTCGCCGCCCGAGGCTGCGGTCTGCCTTACCAACGTCCCCTGGCTTGAAAGGGTTTGCAAACACAGCGTGTCACCGCGGTGGCCCTGACCCAGCCCTCCGCACTTCAATTTAGTGCCTTCCTTCGGATTTAATCTCTAAGCAATTTGCAAGAACAGGGATGTAATTAACCATACGCT
>NW_009648332.1:5841192-5844093 GCF_000708025.1 Charadrius vociferus | reverse complement strand
TTGTCGCGACAGGGCACCTCGTGCCGAGGGCAGGCAGCGATATCGCTATTATTGCCATGTTGTTTCTCTCACCCCCCGCCTCGTTCGTTTGGTTTTGGGGTTGTTTCCCCCCCCCATAAATAAGGGGCTTCGCAGAGCAGAGAGTTGCCACACACTGGTCTCCTCCCCATCCTCTCACTCCTTTACCGTGGTTATTTTTTTTTTTCTCGTTTCTGCTGGGCTGAATTGCGAGAGACAACCCCCCCCCCTTTTTTTTTGGCCATATCTCACCATCTCTCTTGGGGGGGGGGAGGGGGGTGGAAAGCAAAACCAACCACCCAACAAACCACCCGACCTAAAGCACAAGCTCTCTGTCTTCCCTCCAGCCCTCTAGAAAGAAAAATCTAATTGCCTATTCCGATATTGTATAGGAAGAGATTACTCACATGTGTCATATTTAAGTAGGGACACCGCAAGTCTCTCCTGTTTCAACAAAAGCGCTCTCAGTGTCAGGCTGAATTTACTCCTCCCACCTCAAGGTACTTACGACTTTACAGAGAGGAAGGACACCCGCATCGGGATAAAACTGCTAAATCCTGGGAGGAAGAGAAGAGCAGGAAGGAAAGGGGGAAATGGGAGGAGTAAGGAGCTGTTAGACTCATAAAACTTCATCCCCAAAATGGTATATTGCAAAGCCACACACACATAAAGAGTTGGCCTGAAAACTGCAAAACAGATTTCAAAGCTCATTATAATTTCCTCTATAACAAAGTTTTCAGAGTAGGGTTTCAGGGGGAGAAGGGAAATCATTTCTCTGGTTTACCCTGCAAAGTCTACCCCTTCTGGAAATGACTTCTGAGGCTCCACAGAGTAACCTCACTATCCTGTACAGGGAATATACAATAATACTGTAATAATATTGTAAATAGCATTTACAATAAAAGTGTGCAAACTGAACAGCTGTTGGGACATAAACCATGACTGAGAGGGCAGCCAACACTGAGGTTACTGCAAGGGAAAAGTCTCAAAGTCCAAGGAAGTCGGTATGCAAGCCATGGTTTCCAGATGCAAGGAAGCAAGCTGAGGCTGGCACACCAACAGGATGCTGCTAGGGCTGGATCCCAGAAGCCTCGATGTGTGCAGCAGGAGACAGCGTTAACACCGTTTGTGAGAACCATGAATTTATTTTGCACACATACTTCCAGTACAGAAAGGAAACTGAACAGAAAGGAAAGTTAATTTGGCCTAGTTTAGCAAATTCTTAAAACTCTGCCAAAGCATTGTCCAGACAACACAAGACATAGCTACTGGCAAGTTCCTGCTCTCAGAAATCACAGACTTTCAGAGAGTCATTTAACCTCTCTGTAGCTTTATTTATTTGCAGTACTTTCAGGTTGTAGAAAGAGCAACAGCTACATAGGTACAGTATAAAGGCAAGAATTGTTCAGGCTTGGGGAAATCAGACTCTAGACACATCATGACAGATGTCCTGCCTTAAATAGCAGCAGTAACGTTCCAGTACTTGAGAGCCCAGCTAACACTCCAAAATAGCAGAAAGTATAAAACATTACAGAAGTTGCTGTGATAAATCTGTTTCAAACAAGTAGCCTGCTCTGCAAAGAAAAAAATCACTTTTATCACTGCTACCTTAGGTAATTTGCTACATCTCCACCAATTGTTCTGTCTTCTTTCATTAAAAAGAAAAACAAGAAGAACGTGCTGTGTAATTTGAGTTATACTCTTGATGGTGTATTTGAAAGGAAGAAATTAAGGATGCAGTTCTCAGTTAAGAAAGAGAGGTTGACCTTAGGTGAAATCTGCAAAACTGATCATTTGAAATCCAGAATTGGGATTTAAAAAAAAAAAAAAAATATATATATATATATAAGGAAGACCACGTCATAAAGAAAGAAACCAGCATAAAGAAAAAGAGGGAAGTTCAATATCGTCTCAGTGAAGTGATACAAGTAATTTTTCAAGGCACGTGAACCTCCCAGCCTGTAGTACACGTATCACACACTACTGGTATGCAAGTCACATTGACATTGCACACAAGTGTTGGCCCCGTGTTGCCCAGGGCCGGATTCCTCTCTCCTCTCCATTTGCTTTTCATTGGGAAAAGTGAGTGGAGCCATTTTGTGGCCTACGCATCGCGGCTATATTTGTAGTAAGTGTTGGGTGGCTTCAGCTGGGGAGGCTCTAATTCCACATCACGTCCAGTTTCCTATTTAGTATGGAGAGCGGAACACTACTGCAATGTGGCCGAGAGAGATAAAACCCCAGCAGTGGCCCGCCTGCCCTGATAAGCTTCTAAACCCATTATTTATGAAATGATTCATTATTATTTGGCAATTTTATCGAAGGAAAGCGGAAAATTATTGCAGGGATATGCATAGGAATAACTCCGGAATGCATGCCTTCTAGCTTTTTATGTGTGTGTGCTTAGATGCTCTTAAAAAGACACTGAGAGAAAAAAAAAAAAAAAGGAGTAATAAAAAATTGCACTGTGGCTGCCCGCATCTGAATAGCAATTCTTTATTTTAGTCCTCTTGGAGGTTATTATGCCCCTGTTTGTTTTTTTTTTTTTAAATTTTTATTATTTTTATTAAATATGGAACACCTACTCCGTTCTTAATTAAATTTAATGAGACAAAATAAATTGTTGGAGATGTCGAGAGAGAGGGAAGGGGTGTTGGCTGCTTTGGGACAAGAGGAGGTAAATAAAGCGCATCAAGAGGAGATGTTTTGGAGAGAAGTGGCCCCATCCCCAGCCTTCCTCCCCCTCCCCCCCGTGTATTTTCGCTGAAGGGCTAAATTGGGGCGAGCTCCCTGTCTCATCTCTCGTGCTGGGGGCAGGGGGAGGCTGAGCATCCCTGGCGGGCCGGGGGGGGGGGGCTGGGGGCGGGGCGGCGCGGCGGGGGC
>NW_009648332.1:5827547-5840308 GCF_000708025.1 Charadrius vociferus | reverse complement strand
GCTGGGGTCGGGGCCCCGGTGGGCAGGAGCCCGCACGATGCCGGCAGCGTGCGTGGGGTTGGAGGGGCAGGGACGGTCACGACGCGGTGGAGAGTCCGGCGTGCCTCCCGCCAGGAAACACGACCATTTTCAAGCCGGCTCCTCTAACCAACAGGAAGCGTTAAAGATAGAACAGCCGGGGCTGGGTGGGGGAGATTAGGAAGCCGAGCATCTTCTGTGCACCCAGAGCCGATGCCGAGCCATTCCCACTACCCTGCCACGGGTGGGTTGCCCAGTCCGGCCGAGCAAGCGAAGGCTCACCCCCTTTCCACGAAGAGGTAACGGAGCCCCGCGGTCGGGAGCACCAAAATTATACAGAATGAAGAGGGCAGTGATGCTCCCAGCAGGCCCGAGACCTTTCGAGCGAGCACTATATCTTCCTTTAATTATAACAAAGGATGGCTGGAAACAACAGAAGCAAAGATGAAACCCCCAATAATAAAGCCTTAAACTGTGCTGCGCCTCCACGCGTGTCACTGCCGGACGGAACCAGCCCTTGAGTTGGGTCCCCGTCGCTCAGGGTTAACAAAGCTGGACCCGGCTCTCCCTGCATTATTGACTCCAAGTGCAGTAGTAGATGCTTTGGGGAAAAAAAGCCGGGCATCTTGAAATTAGTTCTACAGGATGAAAGAAAAACCCGTTTTAGGGAAGCGTGGGGTTTTGTTTTTTTTGTTGTTGTTGTTGTTGTTGTTTTGGTCAAGCAAATTAATGTTTCGCTCGCTCAGGGGTTGCTGTCCAGGATTATATGATTTGTGTAACTTAATATAACACCACACCCTTGTCCTGGGCTGTGTGCAAGTGGTTTGGCTTTTGTCTTCAAATTGTTTCTAGCCCTCGAGCATTTGAAGAAAGTCTTTAAAATATTAACCAATACAACTGTCATCTTCCTGTGTTTCCAGACATTTTACAATAGGAAACAAAGAACAAAACCCTACAACAATAGCTCAGAGGTATGAATTGCCTCATTCATCTCACTGGAATGTTCAAAAACATTAACTATTTTCTGACTGATTCAGCAGAAAACATGCTGCCAGATAATAAGCTTGTGCCTGATCCAGAAGAGATTCAGGGACTGAGAAAGGTTTTGGTTTTCAGCACAGCAAAGCAGTACCTTTCCTGAAAGGAAGCAAATATTGTTGTTGATGGAAGAGGCTGCGTGAGAGGGGAGAAATTCTGACACGGCTTGAAGGGAGCTGCTGCCGTCCCCTCTCTGTACCCGCCCTGAAATAGCAAATGGCTTATTTCACCCCTATTTCTTAATCCACAAAGGGCCACGAGGGCGATAGATATTGGAAAAGGCTCTCGTGCCATTGTAATAAATTAATTAGCACCCACTCAAATGTACCATGAACCAACAGTGCAGCCCTTTGGATTTGAAGGGGAAGGGCCTGGGACTTCAGCAAGGGGTGTTTTAATCTCTACTTTAACACTCTGGGAGCAGGAAAGACAAGGTCAGCACCACAGGCTGAACTTCTGTTGAGACAACACCGTCATTAAAGTTTGTTCAAACTCCCGTTAAAGCATGCTGATGCGCTACAGCCGGCGCGAAAACAGATGGCTGGATTGTCATTGCACACTGTCCTCCCCTCAGGAATGGTGGGAATGGGAATGAACTGCCGCTTCCAGCACTGGCGTCTCATTTCCAAGACTAAGAGGTCAGGACAGAGGCACCATCACAGCACAGCGGCACTCGCTGCGCTCTGTCCTCCCCAAAGGCGGGCAGAGCTGTCCCAGCCAGCACTGGGCACCTGGGGTTTCCAGTACCAGGGGGTGACTGTGTCCCTGACAACACTTATTAACCACAAAAATATCTACTGCACCAAAAAAAAAATGACGAAAAGTCAAAGTCGTAACAGAAATGGAACCCTTAATAAATAACTGAATTCCTCAATTTGTGGAATATTGTCATGACAAGGTGATGGAAAAGGGCTCTTTCATTAATGGACTGTAGTGCTTCAGCACAGAGTGTTTGTATGTTTACACAGAAGAAAGTGAAAAATCAATTGTTTTTGCTTACTCCACCACCCAGTGCTGCAATTCTTGAAGCGTTCAGTAGCAAGTGATGCCCTCACACTCTCTGTTAGCCATTCTAAACAGGGACTGGGAAGTGGCAAGTGTTTTAAATAAAGGCTACATCAGACAACTAAAGATTATTATTATTTTTTAATGGAATCTTTGACCTTTAGGAGCAATATGTACTTCTTAAATAAATAGAAAACATTCATTCATAAAAAAAAAAAAAAAAAAATCACAAAAGTTTTAAAAGTGCTAGGTTTTTCCAATTTCCTTCCAAAATTTCATGATACAGAGAGTTATACATGCCCTTTTGGCTGAATTTAAAATAATTTTACACAAAGTAAAGCCACAGTTACACTTCCCCTCCCACCAGACACCCCCCCTTCCCCCCATTAACCCAACCATTTCAGCAAATTTCTAGAAATTAGTGCTTTAGCTCTGTTACCCCTGCTCTGCCACACACAGTGTCGATGGCTCACAGTTGGCACAAACATGTAAAAGTCAGTGTTTTAAAAAAAAAAGTCAAAAGAAGAACACTTAAATAAGCATCGTTGTTAAAAGTAGATTAAGAGTACACCTTGGGCTCAAGTTGATTCACCTTTTAGATACTTTAAAATCACGCCTAACTGTAAACAAAAGTGCACACATACTTCAGTGCTGCTCAGCACTGAGTCAACCAGGAATTTAGTGGTGGCTGTCCCCAACCTGGGCTGAACAACTCAGTTCTGCAAGTTTTACGTTGCTACAAGAGAGCGACCTCCTTAAAGACAGCTTAATCCTTGGTTTCCTGCAATCTTTGACAGAGGTCTCTCTCAGATTTGAAACAGCGGTTGCTAGCCATCGCGGGGGATGTTCAGAACAACTTTGGCAACTGCCTGAGTTGTTTCACATCAAGAATGGTGCCAACAGAATTTATGCTGTTCGACTGGTTTAACGTTTCAAGAGCTGGAGTATGCAGATTTCCAGGGAAGACCCGAATATCTCCTTCGTCTTTCCTGCCAGGTTGTTCAGTGAATTCAACCCTCCCAGGTAACAATTTGGTTTTTGATTTTAAATCCTTTAAAACCTGAACCGAGTCTTCATCTGCTTCATCTGCTCTGGGAGGACAAATTTCATTTGTAATATTTCTTAACACAGGGCTGTTCAATTCTGGTGGAGAAGCATTAGTAGTCAACCCTCTGCTGTGACTTTTTAAATGAATGGGAAATCTTCCATCAATTCTTTTGGATAATTCAGTCCAGTGATTGAAGCCATCCAACACAGGGGTACAGTTTTTGTCCAGCACGCTTTCGCTTTTGACAGTGCCAGAATTGCCATCTTGAACCTGCAATTCCTCCTCGTCTTCGCTACTGTCATTGCCCTGTATCAGCCCATATCGCTTCATGTACTTCTTGGTTGCAAAAGACATATTATTTGGTGAAATTAAGCTAAGACCCACCATGCTCTTGTCCATATTTGTATGCAACAGGTCTTGGAAACAGAAATCTGCAGGAGGACTTTGGCCTGAGCGACTGAGAGAAAGTCGAGATAACTGATTTTCACTGAGATACTTGAGAGCTATAGCGTTTGCTTCCATGCTCAGATCAACAATGTTAGGAGTTAAGCCACACATGCTGACATTGGCAAATGACATGTAATTTAGTCCAGGAACCACTGCTTCAGGATTTATGCATGCTAAGATGCTGAAATAAAGCATCAAAAAGTTAGTTTAGCATTACAGAACAAGTATGCATTTCACAATATAATCTGATAATTTCATTTTGCTCACTGTACCGATTTCTCCTTCCTTCTGAACACCACAGCTCAATCAGGTTGCTCAGTGCTCAGACCATAACGTTCCGCGCACACTAAAAAGCAGCTCTCCAGCTACTCACACTGACAGTATCCAAACACCGTGTTATAGAATTGATGATATTCCCTTCTGATTCAATGCTAACCACAGGCGTCATATGAAGAAGAGCCTGCCTCTAGCAGGTTTCACAGCTGCTTTGGTTTTTAAAGCAAGTTTGAGCTCTTGGTCTATCCTCACCAGTGAATGTGACATTACATGTCTCTGATGCTAAGACATTAGATTCTGCAGTCCAACCCAAAATTTATACCTAGATAGAAGACACAAGCCCAGTGAGAGACCAAGAACATCTCTTTCCCAATGCATGCCAGTTCCATCCAGAGTTTTCACAGAAACTCCGACATAGTATCTGTTTCCAGAAGCCTGCAAGGTTCTAGTTTTTGAAGACATCCTTCAGTAAGGGAAATGTTCATTCATTCTGTTGCTTGGTACACCGATTTCTTGTGTAGGTGTTTAGTTTAAAGGCTGAAAGTACAAGCTCTGGTACACTAGTAGTGGTTATAAACCAGTGCATTTAGTACAAGCATCATATATTAGTTCATAACCCCGAACTCTTTGTGTTGAGAGTTAAAAGTCTTCCTATTTTACCAAGCATAGATTCTGAAGTTTGCTTAGGGAGAGTAAACTCCTGGCTCAGCTGAGCAACCACTGATTATGCTATGGATTTGCACTGTCGTTTCCTTCTTTGCTGAGGTGTAGACCTTTTCTCAGAATTGTTTATCAGTCATGAACGTGGCAGAGGGAAGAATCCCACCCCACTCCCCCAAGTTGGAAGAAAACAATCCCCAAAATTCCAGTTTTGTCTTATGGGTTCACTCATTAGCATATCATTGACATTAAAAGAACACTGACAGGCTCTCCAGCCAGGAAGGTAGCCCAGAAATTCCAGAAAAATGCTTGATGAAAATCAAGGGAAGAGGAGAGAAAAGAGCTTAAAACTGTGTGACTAGAAGCAGTTTTTGACGCATAACTGAAGAGAACCTCTGTTAGGAGATGGTTAGACATTTTTTTCTTTACCTAACAGTTGTATACTAGTATCAAGAAGAAGACAAGTTTGGAAGCGAAGCTGTACCAGGCAGTCAGCCTATGCCTACGCAGCTACATAAGTAAATTCTTGTGCCCTAAACACCTTCTTCAGAAATTACTTCTGTGTCTTCTTCTATTTCATCAAGCCTGTTTCCCTCCCAAGCCACTGCAGCCTCCCTGTTTCAAGTCAAAGCACTCACAATAACAAGTGATTAGGATGGAACCTGTTTTGATTATACATCAAAGCCATGATAACAATTTCACTAATACTGGTGAAGTGCAAGTCAAAGGTTCTGAAGCAGTGACAAAATATATAGCTACTTAACGTTCAGCCTCCCAAGTCCAGTGTTTCTCTGGAATACTTTGACATAGCCCAAAGGATTGAAATCACTCAAGCAGCTTCGTTATTATTCTAGGGAATTGTGTGCTACACACAATACTTTAAGAATCACCAGATACTCTAGAGTTACTTGTGTTATATTTAAATAATCTGAGTTTTGCTAGCAGAGCTCTTAAACCTATCTGAAATACCCATAGCACGAGCCAATGTTTCATCTTTGCAGAAAATGTGGATCAAGTTGCCAAACAAATCCCCAGTGGCAGCGAACACAGCCCCTTCTCTTTGCTCATTGAGCCAATCCTCATTTTTGGTTGGATCTAAAAATTACTACTCAAAACAACCAGTATTTTACCTGGCATTCTCCACTTTGTGTGTATTCTTCTTCGCTTTGCCAGGCGAGTCAATTGTCACTCCAAGACTCTTCAGTTGCTTGAGTGTAGCACTAATCACACTCTCTTTATCCACCATTCCCACGTCAGTCTCTGAAGCCATTTCTGTTTTATCATCAATATCGTGATACTTAGGACCATCATCATTAACAAATCCTGATTTTACAGGCAACTGATCTTGCTCTTCTGATGACTTTAAGAGGTGGTTTACTTGGCCCTACAGAAAAAGGGAACAGGGGAGAGACCACGTGGACAAAAAGATCATGACATGCAGGAGTTGCCAAAAATGAAAATCCTGGTTTATTCTTATGCAACTTAAAATACAACTAGATGGGTTAACAGCTTCTTCTGACAAAGAAGCCAAATTCAGATTCTGTTCAGATGCAATCACATAAACTCACAGCAGTGTAGCCACACACTGGAATATCTTATATTTCAAGCTCTCTGTAAGAGTCTGTTCTGAATTTAACCACATCACATACTGATATGCTTCAAGATTAAAGTATTTGCCCTTTAAGGGACTTGAAGGTAAAATGCTGTGCTATTTTAAAGGGCACTAATTTGGGACGTTAACAACTGACATTATCTTTGAACTAAAGAATTATTTATTAGACAGTACTCCACATGCACATGGAAGAGTGAAGTACAGAATAACCTTAAAAAATGTAGAACCACAAACTTGGAACTTTTCTGTAGAGCTTAACACGTGAATTTGAAAACCGCACGCAATTTTCATTCATGCCAATACCACATCATCACTTCAGCAGCGTGCTGTTCTCACTGTTGCATTCAGTGTACAATATCAAATTTAAATGAATTACCAGTAAGTCCTGGTAAAGCTTCTGATCCTCTGACGGATGCCGAGGCAGCAACGAGGCGGGTGGCTCTGAGCTTTGCTCACTTGTTACCACCACATGGTTGCTGGCTCCCTCTGTTGGTTCTTTCTGTAAAGACTCGCTAATACTTTCTTCCGAGGTTGAACTGCGAACAAGTGCTTGGGAAACGTTTCCATTTCTGAAAGAGAACACCGAGATAGCTAGATATTTCCTTGAAACAGAAAAAGCACAAGTATCACTACGTGTGCTTTATCTTTTCATAAACACCAGAAGAGAAGTAAAAAAAAAATTGAGTACTGGAAACAGATCCTAACGTTTCTTGGTTTGTCTGCTGCTTAAGGCTTTGCTGCTTTCTGTAGTCATTTTCTTACAAAAGTCATTTGAGGACTGAGGAAATACACCTCACAGTATTAAACTCCAACAGCCTGACTAGTTTTTTCAAAAGATGATTTGAAAATGGCAATGGCTTCTCTGGACTAGTCAAAACTCAATGACACTCTATGAACTTAACCTTAAAGCAGATGAAATGCAAGTTATTAACAATTTGGAGTTTGTCTTAGGTTTTCAGCATTTTTATGGACAATTAAAAGCCTTTAGGAGTAAATATCTTCCATATGTTCCGAAACATGACTTATTCAAAGAGCTGATTTTACCAAGGTGAGTAACTGATAATTAGATTGCTGTGGTAGTTTAAAAACGCTTGAAAAACTTCTCAAAGACACCAGCACAAGTACATACATACACAATGCACACCGAGTATCATGAACTGAGAACAAACACCTAGTTGAAATATTTCACAATAGCAGATGTGAGAGACAAACCATAATCTATCCTGAAGTTTCCAGATAAAAGGTGTAAATATTCTGGAACGAGTTACAATGTGATGGTCCACATCCCCTTCAGCTAGCTGGTGTGTGCATCGCATAAACCTTTGGAGACCAGACATATCAATAGTACTATCATCCCGAGGAGATCCTTAAGTGACCCTCCTCCCCTTTCCTGTTCTTCCTCAGGAGACAAGTGTAAGATAAGGGAATTTCAGAACTCAACTGATCAATTGCCTGTGTTGAAAGCGATAAGATTAAATCACGTGACATACTAGATAGTCAATGTAGGTTATCAGTTACTTTTACATTAGCAATTATTCATCATTCCCCAAAATGTTCCCCTCCTCCTCAAAGAAATCTGGGTGACACTCTACATTCTTACTATAGAACACTTATACAGCTATTTTACAGGTTTATGAATCCAAGTTGAAGAGAACCTTATGATGGCATCTCTCTAAAATACAATGTTCAAAAGACTGATTTGGATCAGTGACATTTATGGTAGTAGATAGTACATTTATGTTTGCAGATAGTACTTTAATAAAGGACTATGAATATTTAAGTTATAGCTCAATTATCATAATCTTTCCCAATATGATTATTTTTGAGACCTAATTTAACTGGAAGGGTATTCCCCATCTCACTACACACCAAGTAATTATGTTATATCATTAAAAGTGCTAAATTGTTGAGCTATTCCCTGTGTAAAAATAACATCCATACAGATAATTAAAAATATTTTTAAATCACTTCCCAAATTACTCTGAGATTAGTCATTGCACTGTAAAGAATCTGAGCTTAAAAATAATTAAATTAACAGCAGTGAAGGTGTACCTGCATTCACTACACACCAAGTAATTATGTGTAAAACAGAAATTCAAGAAAGTCATATAATCATAAACCCCTCATGCTCAGCTCCTCAGAATTAAAAGGGTTCTGAATGCTGACAGGGAAAAGCCACTGTAGGAAAGCAACCAACTACATCAGGGTCCCCTTTCTCCCTCAGGATTTAAGGTAAGAAAGGGAATGCTGCCAGCCCTGTACATGCTTTTCCAAGTTAAAAGCTTTTGCCATCATCTGCTGCTGATAGGTAAGCTAGCTAAACGTGCATGACTGATAAACGCAGACTCTAAAGGCAACTGTGTTTTCGTGAGCTGTACAATTCAAACTATAACTAAAAAACAAAGAAAGGAAGGAACACAACAACTGAAGTCGGGTGACTATTTCTAATTCCTGAAAAAAAAATAAAAAATATGAAAGTAGTAACTTACGAAAGGCAGTTCAGCTTATTATGGGAACACAAGATATTTCTAATTACTTACTGGGGAGTGTTCTGATTAGTTCCTTCTTCCACAAGATGAATACTGTCAACAAAGCTGGGCATGTCAACCACCTTTAAGGAAGAAGCAATACTTGTATTACTTGCATCTTGTTCAGCATTAATTGAAATGCTTATGTCTTCCTTAGAAATCTCTTCATCTTCTTTTTTGCCTTGTGGTATAGAGTCATCTGGTTTTTCTGAGGCTGTATTCCAAAATAAGCTAGCACCTAGAAGGGAATTAGAGATTTACTCATTTAAGGAAAGTCATTACTATCTTCCGAGACCCTTTGGCTTTGTAAAGCTAGAGGAATCATTTCCTCACATTCAGTTGTTTCTGGGTCTGTTTTTTTTTTTTTTATTCCCCCCTGCCCACCACCATTTTAAGAGTGATTTAGGGTTTAGAACAGCCTAGAGTTGCCAAAACGTCACTCAAGTCCTAGTTTCTTCCGAAGCATACTTGATGAAAATAAATGGTTGTATTAAAGCATTTTAATGCATCAACCTTGAGCCAGTTTGAAAGTTTCCTCCAGATTAACCACAATATTTCCATGGATTTAACAGGAACCAATACATTAATATGTAGCTCTATAGACACAGCTGCCTAACTTGCTAAAATTAAAGTGAATGCAGTCTCCTCTCCATGCATGTAAATGCAAAACTTACAAACAACATCAATAATATATTTAATAGAACACCAGATGGGATAAAAGATATTACTTTTCAAAACAGTGTATTAATTTGAAAAAAGATGTGGATTTTTGTCTTTCAATAAGGCACAATTTAAAATAGAACACCTTGTTAAAGCTATTGGAAAAATAATTCTTCCAGTGATGGCAACCACTGCCATTTCAGCCCAAAGACAAAAGTAGCTCCAGCCTGAACTTGCAAGTAACACCTAGAGAACTTCACTGGGTTTTGTGTCTAGGTGCGTGTTTGCGTATGTTCAGCATTTTTGCAAAACCTTCCCTCCATGCCCAAACAAATCACAGAAACATCCAGAAAAAGCGATGCCAGTCTATTTTTAAAGAATAAAGCGTTACCTGTGCTCACAGCAATGCTCACACTTTTCCTCATGTGAGAACCCAGCGAGGACTGTGTTTCCATAGAAACAAAGTCCCCTTGCTTCTCAGGCTGCGGAGCATGGAAAGCTGCAGCTGGTTCAGAGGAACAAGCCTGACGAGCCTGTGCTTCCAATAAGCGTTGGATCTGTAACGGTTATCATAAAGTTATAATTTGTACAATAAAATATAAAGTATAATAGGAAAAAGCGAATTACTAAATTAGGCTCCTCTAAGGTCTGGATTCAAATCCAGGCTGCGTTGCCACAGAAGCCTGATAACCTTCCAGTTCTCAGCAGTGCATGCAGCATAAATCAAACCAGCAATTTTGATGTTGGCAGAGCTAGCAAAGAATAGGTTTTAAGCACGCTGGCAGAACTACACTAAGACAACTTGAGTAAAGCCCATTTACACTACACTTGTTGGAAGTATTCTCTGTCCCTTTCATTCATATATGAAGCTTATGACCGATTTACCAGCCAAACATTTATATGCCAACTGTCCATACACCGTGCTAAACCAATTTTGTATTAATTACAAAACCAAGCACTCAAATGATACAATTAAGGTTGCCCAGGCAATCTTCACTCCAGTGTTTGCAACCACCCTGTTCACCCATTAGTTCATAGCTCCAAGGGGAAATACTGTAACAGCGGAGAAGGCTGCATTTGTGCAATAAGGAGAGGTTTCCCTCTCTCATGCACAACCCATGCTTTGAGAGCTTGATTTTAGATACAGGAACTGTATCTAAAGCATATTTTGTTCTTAAATTTCCAGTTTAAGTGGGAAAAATACGTATTGTGAGCAACTTTCCTATTCCTATCATTCACCAGCAGCAGTATTTAAATTCTGGCTCATCAGCCCCAAATCATACCCTGCAAAATACAGGGCCGGCAGTGCAGGCCAAGAGGCTGATATTTTGTAGAAACTTAACCTGGTATCAAAACAGAACTTAGCAAGACCTCCAAAGCTGAATTTTCCAGCGCGGCAACAAACACCTGATGAATCCTGCCAGTCTGCTGCAGACAGACAACTGCAATTTTCAAGGCAATAGCCTCAACAGCTCAGGAAGCTGCAGGGTGGAAGGTGGGCAAAGCAACACATGAGAATGTTCTGTGCTTCACATGTATCCTTACAATAATTCCAAAGTCTATAGCCTATGCAGTAAATTTTTTTTTACATAGGTGAGCATATGTATAGGAAAGCATTTATACAGAAGGCTTATTGATTTGCATTATAAAACAGCGTGCCAAATGGGAAACCTTCATGTTATGGAAATACAATAAAAAGAAATGCAAAATTTAGTTAGGCAAGAGTCAAATAGTTTAATCTAAGGGACACCAATTAGCAGAGCTAAGCAGGACCCCCGTCCATCTCCAAACTGCAGCTGGTATGATAGGCTTTCTTGTTCCAAAAGGATAGACAACAGTTAATTTAATTCCTTTGGCAGGGGAACTATCAAAGCATAATCACTAAGAGGGCAGAGGAGAAAGCTGCCATTTCCACAAACCTGAGCTTGAAGTAATTTGAGTTGTCTATCTTGTTCTGTAAGAACCCGGTATGCATCTGGAGATAATCCCATCATTCCATTATCTGATCCTGCTTTAGAAGTAGGCATGTGCAGGCACGGTGAGTGGGCTGCACAAAACTGCGGACTAGAGGGGCTTGCACTTGAAGGCAGTCTTATTCCAGGCGATAAGCTGTTGTCAAGAGAACAGTTCCCCATTTTCCCATGATAACTCATGCTTATAGGGCTGCTTGTGGTATATCCTGGATTGCAGCAAATATTTGGACAAATGATGTTCTGATGGAGCACTGTACATAGATTCTGTTGAGCCACCTCTGATTGGATTTCCACTGCATGTTTGGGGCTCATTTTACCAATTCCTTGCCATGAGTTTACAGGATTATACTGGAGGGAAGCAGGAAACTGACAATTGCATGCACTGGCTGGACAGCAAGGTGGCACTTGAACTGGCACTCGCAATTCTGGTGGTCTTCTGCAGTTCTGTGGTGAAAAAGCAGATGTGTAGAGGACTGGCTGCGTAACAGCAGGAAGCTGCTTGGAACTGGATACTGATGTTCTTCTGATTGGATGCTCTCCCTGCTGTGTGACTCCATCAGGATTTAATACAAGTCTTTCTGATGGCTTTCTGGGGTGATGCACAGATGTATCTGGGGAAGGCCCACTACAAGGGGTTGAAGGAGAGGAAGATCCAGAGCTTTTTCTTGACTGAGGGCAAGCTTTCTTACAGTGCAACTGCTGCTGTAGTAGAGCTTGCTTCCCCCTGGAAGGCCTTGAAGTTGGAATTTTCTGGTTTAAATGGTTTGGTAATTGCCTCAAAGAGGGATCTCCCATATTTGCAGAAAAGTTTTGTTTGTCTTCAGAGTGCTGGGTGGGGTAATACGTAGATGCCAAGCACCCTTTCTTTTTATTAGGCTGGTGTAGTGCTGAGGGTAGACTTTTAGCATTTGAAGTCCCCATAGGCTTAGGCGATTGTCCTGATTCTATGAAACTCCCATCCAAAACAAGTGACAGTTCAGGAACTGAAGGAAAGATCCTGGTAACCTGAAGGGACAATTACACAAGCAAGTTTAAGATCATTTTTAAATAGTGTCTTTCAGCTCTTCACATGAAGAATTTCAAAGAAAATGTTTTAATCTAAAATCAGTATATGACCATTACCAGCTCCAAAACAACTACACATCAAATACTTTAAAAATGTTAGAGAATCCAGACACAGAAAAAGCAGCAAGATCTCTAAGGATCATTCTTAGAAGACAAAATTACTTTAATATGGCATAATAGCCATGTCTACCATGCAAATGCTCCATGTCATCCTGGAGTGCATTTCAGAGTATGGACCTTTCCCCTTCAAGAAGTGGAGTACACGTTCCCTCTTACTATTCTTGGACCCAGTGGATAGGTGCAACAGAATGTATTTTACAATCCACATCATTCTAGACCTATGCTCTATGACGGTGGCTATTTCATTATATTTGTATGTGCTTCAGTAAAAAAAGGACAGACCAGAAGATCTTGATTTCAACCCAGAAATA
>NW_009648332.1:5817691-5827520 GCF_000708025.1 Charadrius vociferus | reverse complement strand
TACCCAGATTCCCAAAGCAGAACGTACTACCTCTGTACCCAAATCCTAGCATATACAGGAACTAAAGTGTCTATAATCCCAGAAAGTTAACTACAGCAGGAGTTGGGACTCGGTCCATTTCTTCAGTTCTGTTTTCCCCTGCTAGCACTTTGAGACAGAAGCTTTATAATCTCCAGTCCCCTTACAGTCAGTTTTGCTGCTGTGTCACATCTGAGATGCATAGAACAACTATGTACTTAGTTACCTGTTGACTCACTGGGTGAGGACTTGGAATTGGTCTGGGGGATAAATCCTCATCTTCTACACCAGAGTCGTGATCGCTTGCTGACAACTTGCTGGGTGAGCAGCCTTGGGAAGGACTAAAACCAACATAAATCAAACTAAGAATGTTTGCTTGTCAGATTTAGCAGCAGTAACATGAATCTTCATGTTTTTCACTGTGCCATCTACAGTGCAGTATCAGCATCCTTTTTTCAAGAAGCAGTTGCTATACAACTCTTCCCTGGTTAGCTATGGAGTTCGCACAGCAAACAGCTCTAAGATCAAACAGTTAAAATACAAACACTGGTTTTGGGCAAAAAGATGCTCACCCTCTCTCCCCACACGCTCAGACATACACACCTTTTAAGTGACATTCTAACAGCAAAGCACTGATTTATATTAGAAAAATAAGGAGTGTTATGGTAAGGACTGTAACATTGCTTAAAGGAAAATAAAGGCCATCTTAAAGTCACAGATAAATATTTGATGGATACGTCAGGTTCTTAAAAACCCCTAAGTTTCAACCTATCCAGATCTTACACCTCTGAACGTCAGATGGAAAAAGGAATTTTTACCAACTTAAGTAGATTTCAATTAGAGATTTGCTTCAAAGGATGGATCTCACAGAAAGCTTAATAGAGTGAACTAGGCTCCATCAGTAAGGAAGCCTTTTTAGAAACATCCACTGTATAAATTACAACCACAAGTATCAAGAGTAGAACTACAAATAAGGGCTCTTGGAATATGGTCAGCTTGACTGTCTTACTCAAAGAATATTAACTCCAGGAATAAACAAAAGTACATACACAGATTTTAATGTGAGAAGATCACTGCATGCACAGCTAAACTGACACCTGGCAGAGCAGAAGTAAAAAAAAAAAAACCTTCAAGAAATATTTAACTTTTGTGTATAAATGACATCTGAAAGATTTACCTTCTGATAGGAAGTTTCTTGCAAACTCTGCTGAAGAACTCAGTTTCTGCATTTTGGTTTTCTGCACTCAACTCAAAGTGGATAGGGTTCTTGTCTGAAGGTTCAACATTCTGGAACAAAATTTTCTGTATTTGTGAAGCATGAAACTTTCAACATTTAATCACTGAGGTGCCACTCCCAAAGAAATAATTTTAAGGACATTTATCTCTAATTATGTGCTGCTTGTTTTCTACTTTCAATTCTCAATTCTTTCACCACTACATGGAGGCAAGCAACTTCCCTTCCTGTTTAACGCTGTTCCCCCTGCTACTCTAAAGTAGTTGGCCTAATAATAGCCATGAGCAGATGCTTCCTTGCTGTAACTGCTTAGATACTCTTCCACAAGCCTTCACCACTATAGGAAACAGCAACTGCTCCTATACTGTTTCATGCACCACAGCTGCTCACGTTCTGGAGACGACAGAAGTGAGCCTCTGTTTCTAAGAGCCTCGTCACCTTCAGAAAGCCAACCTGTACGTAGGCTAAAGGTGCAAAGCAGCCCTGAACAGGGAAATTTAGTTGGAAACAGAACAGCACAGGACACACATTACACTAGCTGCTTCTCTGCCAGAAGCCCATATTGAGCAGATTAACAATTCAACTTCAGGTTCTGCACAAGCCTAGGAAAACACATAAGGAACTCAGATTTCCTAGAATTTCCTCAAACCTTATGAGTTCTCTCCCAGACATTGTATCATCAACTTATTTCAAAGAGTTACTCTGCACAAAGATAAATTTTTTCCTGCTTTGTTACTGTAGCGCAGCGAGAGATCTGCACATTAGTAACTGCTGAACTCCCTTTTGCACTCAACTTGAAGCAAAGCCCAAGTTACCTAGCTTTGCTCTCCAGAAAGCACCAATATGCATCACCCATAGCAGTCGTTAGCACACACATAGCATACCAGATTAACGAGTGCTATAGGAAATCAGAATCTCTGCTCATAAAGCCAAAAGGTCACTAGTAAGAAGGAGCACTAACCAAGTCCAACACAGCACACTGTGTTTTAAGAGACAGATTCTTTAATGCTATTAGAAAAGCGAGGAGTTGCTGACTTTGGAGGTCACCTCTCAAATTAAGAGACACGCTCTAAATTTACAGTAATAGTTGTAAAAAGGTAGCTTTATAGAGCTACATAATTTTCAAACGCTGCAGTTCATTTGGCTCACATTATAGTGACTCTTCCTTTAAGTACTTATGCTAAAAGTACTTTAAAGTACCTTGATGCAGTAGGAAACCAAACCACTTACTTTGAAGAGGTGTACTGTTTCATTGCAAGTCAAGATCTGAAACCCTAGTTCAGTCTGTCCACTGCATGGAACACACTCATAAAATTCTGGCTCCTTGTGTGTCAATGAATAAAGCACAATAAGAAAACGCCCAGATTCTGAAAAAACCCTAGAACAGAAAAAAACCCAAACACATCTTAAAAACAAACAAACAAAAAAAAACCCCAACAAAACAGGAAGACGGACCTTTAGTTTCTCGACATACTGAGCAAACTACCACACAGTTTAGCAAACTGCTAAATCACTGCATTTTGCGTGGTACTGAGCAGATGGACTTATGACTGATGCCACATGCAAGAATCAAAGCAAAGTAGAGAAATGGGAATAATTCGTTTACTTTCTAGTTCAAACCTTTAGGATCACTCAATACTTTAAATGAATTCTGGGAACACTTCAATCATCTCATAGAAGAAAACATCTGTAAAAATGATAGTGTGATTTATTTTTTTTTTATAATTCAACTGAAGATGTATTATATACACTTAGTGTTTCATTTATGCCTAAATATTCCAAAAATGCTCATTACCAAACAGATTTTTTCTGAAGAAAATTTATATTGAGGTTTTTTTCTACAGGTTAAGAACAGTGAGTAACAACAGTCAACACTTAACACAAAAGATGAAGGATAATGAAAATAACGTGCATTTCCAGAAAAAGGTAGTACTATTTTCTGAACACTTTTTCTTTTTATAGCACTTGTAATGCACTTGGAAGTGGTGGTGGGGGTTGTTTATTTGTTGTTGTTTTGTTGTGGGTTTTTTTGAAGTAATATATGTGACAAAGCAAGCAGTGGGAACAAGATGCTTGAAAAACAAAATTCACATACAACTTTAAAATTATACTTACAACTTAAGAGTTAAAAGTGTACGATGTACAGATGAAGCAGTTAGTCTGCAGAGGTTAATTCTGTTTGCATGGTTCATCAAATCTGCCTAATCCACTTCCAAGATGAAATCAGTGAAAGTTAATGAGACTCAAGCATCTAACTTGCCTATCTAATAATCTAATTGGCATGTTATCTGTATTTGGGCATAGTTAAATCATTAAGGGAAAAAGTCTATTCTGTAATTCAGACACATCTGTTCACCAAATGTGGTTTTATTTCATAATTTAAAAACAAGTGTGGTCAAGCAAAAGAAATTCTTGTGCATACAGCGTATTTTGAAGTTTCATTTACCTGAAGAGCAGTTTCCACTATAAACACCTGAACTCCCTCCCAGCTTGCAAATAAATAGAACTTAGCAAACGTTAAAAGGGAAATGATGTAGATTATCTACTAATATCACAATGAAAAAAAGAAATAATCAGAATGCAAAAACTATAAAAACAGAATATTTAGCAGGAAGTCATAATAAGACAGTATTAGCTGCAAACCAATATTGGTCAGATACAATCAGGGAGAAAGCCTATGTCAAAGAAAACACCCACGAGAAAAATTCAAAACCAAAACCCCACCAGTGTTTAAACTAGCATTTCCTGCTTGCTTGTCCATATTTAAACTAAAATGCAGTGACCTTTAATGTCATTAATGTTTACCCTCTTCTGTCTTTGAGATATCAGCCCAGCCTTCTAACACTTCAGTCACAGAAAAATTGTGAGGCACAAGTCAAAACCAGCAAAACCAATTAAAACAGTTAGCCCCACCTTCTATATAAAAATCACAGAATTCCCTCAAGTATCTTTGAATAGAGCCCATGTTGTCATGCGTTTCTGTGGAATACTTTCTTAGGCAGTCAACAGCTTCTATGTTTTGTAGATAAAAGTGACTTACCTTTCTTGAATTGAAGAACTGAATAAATATCGCACACAACATGCCCAGACTTGAGGACTACAGACATGAGTAACTCCACTCAGCCAACTAAAAGTAAGAAGAAATACCCAATTAGAGACAGTTCCATTACCAAGTTTCCACTAGGAATCCCTCAAATACATCTCAAATAAATAGGTGCATTAATGTGTACAGAGCCAAACACTTACACTCCAACTAATGGCAGCGCATAAGCCTTGGGATCAGACTCGAGCAGCAAAAGCAATTTTCGTGTCTGGTCCATAGTAAGGTAGCTGAAACAAAGCAGAAATTGGGGGTTTTCTAGTATTTTGGAAGTCAGTCTTTCAGGGAAAAAAAAAAAAAAATCACAAAGAGACAAATACAAGTTTAGAAAATACTGTAAGAAAGAAGTTCCAAAAAAATCAAAACCATTCTTCCTCCACACTTAAAGCAACTCCTCAGCTTTTCATTCATTCCCTGTGTATCAAAGAATTATCAAGGACCATATTTGCTTAATATTATTGTAATCACAACAAATCCAGAATTGCAAGTCATGTTAAATTTTAAGAGTAACTTTCCAAGAGGCATTCACAAAGTCCAAATAAAATGACATTCATTTGCTTCCAATCATTTTTCTGTTCTGTCCTTAGTTCATTCTACTAAACTAGCTATCAGCCAGAAGGATGTTTTCCCAATACAATCTTATAAGCACTATTAACAGAAAAAGCTTTGATTCACATTAATCTGATTTTCATTCTAGAGACAGCACTGATATTGTTTAAAAAGCTGGATGCTCTTTATATTTTCTAGGTTAACTAGAGGTTTGTCCCCCTGCCCCAGTAGGAAGATTCTTCTACTGAAGTCAAAAGCAAGAACCAGTTAATATTTTTGCCCCACCCCATTTCCTAATTCTTGTTTATAACATCTTAAATTTTCCCAATTCCAAGAAGTTATGTTATTTTTTATGCCAGTTATTTTACTAAAAAGCAAAGCACTGGTTGACATCTTGCCTTCCTACCTGCTTTAGGAAACACAACGAACTGCCAGGCAAGTTTGATAGCTTTAGCATCACCCTTCACTCACCCACATTTGTAAGTTCCTTGAACTTGTGCGATATTCATAGGACTGTTCAAATTTCTTGCTAGAGCTGTGGGAATAATTGGGACAGACTTCACGGGGGTGTATTCCAAGATATTTGCTGCGGTAATAGAAGCCCAGTGGAAATTAAAATGCAGATTATCCAGGTTTTCTGTGAAAACAATGTGAGCTCTAACAGTGAGCAGTTTAGAAAGATCCAGTGATTCTTTGCTGCACAGACTGTGCTGCACACCCTAGAAGTAGGGAAAAGAGAAAAAAGTTAAATACACAAAATTGTCTTCATATGACTACATGATTCAAGCTGTATTACACTAGGAACTCAAATCACTCATCATAGGTACTATTGCAGTAGGCACTGTATAAAAAGCTGTTAAACCAGGCCTCCAAAGCTCACAGCTGTAGTGAATATAATGAATAATGTAAAATACACTTGAAATTAAGCTATGCATATCTTAGCATTGCTTTATGATGTATTCAAAAACCTGGGGTTACTTAAATTGTACAAAAATTAATAAAATAACAAGCAACTAGAAGGCTCAAGGTGATCTGTCAAAGTTCTCTTACTTGCATTCAAGAAATTTGTATTTTAACATCTGGATGCATCATACTGAGAAAGTTTAGATGTGAAATAAGCATTATTTGTATTATAAAATACACACAACATCAGTAACAGGAACGGAAGGTGTATGTACTAGATTATATGTCTACAGCAGAGCACAGAAGCAGCAGGCAGACATTTGAGCTGTAACTGTTAACCTACATAGGCTTTACAGGCTTTCTTGCAAGTCACTTGCCTAGCGATACTTTTTATCAACAATTGCATAAATGCTGCAACTCATTCATGACAGATCTGAAAGAAAAAGCCGTTTTTTCTTGTTTAAGTCTGTTGCAATCACTGTTGCTGTGCTGGCTTTGGTGGTCACACCAGCTAAAAAACTGGTCAGACAGCATGATTTTAGTCCAAAATTAAAGACTGTGATCCTTAAACACCTGTGAAGGCTAACTGACTTTAACTGTTTGTGGTACACTTTTCAACGACACTTGAGCAGCTCATTTCAGACAACCAACTAAATAGTCTAGCTTCAGCCACAACTTTGCTGTGTTTGCAATTGATGGCACCTGGAAATCAAACCCTATGCATAGTCCAAAGTCCTGCAGTTTATTGTTTAAGAGTTGCCAAGAGCTGCCTACCTTGAAAGCCAAGCTGATATCTTCAGCACTGTGCACTATAATATTTTCTGAAGAAGGTCCCCAGGCACTAATGGTACACGGAATCAAAAAGTCTCCAGGAAGAGACGCAGTTGGAATTTTGCCCGATCCACCAGCAACTTCTCGACCAGGATCAAAGCGGTCTATTGTTAGCATTATGCCTTCCCCAGCTTTAAAATAAATAAATACAGTTAGAGTTCAAGAGCAACAAATCAGGCCCCTTGATAATGACTTACTCAACTAACCAATATTGTCTGTCTACCTGATGTTTAAAGTTACCTTCATCTACTGCAAGAGTCCCAAGCAAAAAACAGGAAAATAATTTCTTGTCATTCTGCTTAGCATGGCGATAGGCAAGTCGCAAAGTTTTCTCCGTCATAGATAACTTTGGGTTTCTAAAAAGAGACAATAAGCAAGTTTAGGACCTACATTATTTTTAATGCTTTTTTTTTAAAGTATTTATTATATTCCAATAGCTTCCACATTTTTTTGTCCTTTAAAAAGAAAATATACATGAACAGCTCAAAGCCCTAAACAACAAAAAGATAAGAATTAACAACATTGTATACAATGTCAGCATAATTTTTACTCATATTCTGTGCAACACCTCAACTATTCATATTCAAGAGAGCCCTGTTTTAACTGGAGAAGCTCCACAGAATGCTCTGTATGATCATCTCAACAAGAATATTTGAATTATTTTTATAGAAGGCAAAAAAAGTTAGAAACACTGAGACCAAAACACAGAACCTCTGAAAAGTCTAAATTTAAAGAGTAGAATAGGCCAAATAGCTTAACTAATTTTGACATGGTGTTGTCTAATTTTAGCACAGTATTTAGTATGGATGCTTAAAGCAGCAGCAGACTAGGCTCAAATACACAGACATGTAAGTATGGAGAAAGACTAAGTAATTATAAAATCACTATTTAGTAAAAAAAGGTAGTAAGTTTGGAATCTAGGGAAGCAATCACATCAACAGTATTTTAGCTTGAGTTAGCTTATATATTTCTGCCTTGGAAAGAGGTCAAAGTTGAAAGTGAGGCTACTGGTTTACGTGAATACTGTGACGACGGCTCACATCCTACCTGCTCAAGATTAACTAAGTGAAGTGCCTTCATCAAAACAAAAGTAATTTGGTTTAAACTTTGTTAAAACTCAGAGGTTTTAATTTTAACTCAAAGAGCACTATGTGGCAAGGACAAGTGGAGGCCCCTCTGACCTGCATATAAGGGCTGTCCACCATAATATCCACATGTATGCTAAACTTGCTCATATATTTGCTTTAATAACTACAGTAAGATTTGTATAACACCTATATAAGAATTACCCAGTTAAGTAATAAGGATCAATTTTCACTCTCCATTTGTTTTACAAGTCAGGTTTGGAACATCCTGCCCTAGAAATTCACAAGTGCTACAGATTTGCCTCCAGACTCATTCTAAACAAAAAAAAATCAGAACTTTTGGCATCTTAATCCAGAATACTGAAGCCAGAAAAATGCTTAGTTTTAAGTTTTACTTGAAGCATGCTATCTGTACCCAGTTTGTCAAAATATTTTTTCTCTGTAAATATTTAGAAACAAGGAAAGACATGTTAAAGAAAACTAGAAGTACGCAGTTATTTTTACACCTTTCCATATGGGAAGGAAACTAAGTTACTTTAGACTGAGGCACTTCCAACCGACTTGACTGCGATATACCACAGGAAGGAAAACTCTCAAATCTTTCCCATGAAAATCCCTATATTTATAATGAACACACCAGTTGTTTCTTTTTCCTTTGTGTCTTGTTGTACACTAGACTCAAAAGATACAATGAGACTTGGAATCATATAATTCTTAATTTATTTTAACCTTTAGTCGCTTAAAAAGGTTACTCATACCTGTAATAGGTGATGTGTGAGCCAATGACATCACCCATAGGGATTGGGTCCCAAAGCGCACACTTTGACAGGGGGAAACTGAAAGGGACCATCCTTTCAGGAACAAATCTGGGAAGATCACAGAGATAAAAGAGGGAAATGGATTAAGCTCAGTACCTTCAAACAGCACTTATAAGAAGAAACAAAGGAGTAACAGTATAAGAAAAACAAAGAGGATACATAAGCTGTTGGTAATTTTTTTTTTCCCCAAGTCCAGGCCAACGAAGCACAAACTGTGTCCTATGAAGTTGTCAAAGATATGAACGACAAAGTCAACACAAAACTTTCTTTTTACACCTGACAGTTCCTTTGTGTAATCTTGGAAGATATGTAGGCCAAAATACAAGTTTGCAGACAAAGCTCAAGGAAAAGCTGCTCTGGACATATTGTAGCAAAGGAAAAGGTTATCAATCATTAGAAACCCCCATGTCACACAGAAAATCTTGATTTAGCAAACTTAACATTAGATCAGCTTCCAAAAGCCCTGTTTTAGTTACTTTTTAAAGCCAGCACTCAATCTGCTTAAGTTTTGAAGACTTCTGAAATAAAGCCTTGGCTCAACTCAAACAATATAGTGCAAAATTTACCATCAGACTTCAGGGGCCTGAAGAAATTAGTAAGCAATCATGTAAATTTATTTACACAAGCAGGATTACAGTCTTTAAGAGTTGCCTAAACCAAGTATGCTAAATAAAAACCAAAACATTTGTCAGTCCACATCATTTGGCAAATATCTCAACGCTTTTTAACAAATAAACAAGAAGTTCCTTTGTAGGTATTTGAAGCCTCAAACTTTGGCGAGGTGCTTTCTTTGCATTTCCTTAAGTTCCCAGGAGAGAACTTTCTCTACTTTTAAGGCAGCCCTCTAAGCAACTCACTTACCTCTTATGTTTCCGACGTCAGTCAATTGATTCCCATTAAAAGCTAAACGCCCATCAAAATAGGTCCTAATTAAGGCTTGCAAAAGGGAAAACTTTTTTAAAGCCCCAGTTTTCACTAGTTTTGGCAAGCACGAATCCGAAACGCAGCCCCACAGCTCTTTATAACCAGAACCCCGCTCACAGAGCGGCATCGGGCCCAGCGTGTGCCCCCGACGGGCTGAGGGGCGATGCACCACCCCCCTCCCCGCCCCTCACTACCAAGGGGACAGCAGACCCTCCCGGAACGGTTTTCCCGACGCGGAGCGGGTACCTCAGAACCAAGCCGGGCAGAAGGGGGTCCGTACAGGGCGGCCGTAGTTCTGCCGCCTCCTCTCCTCCCTGCCGCGGGGCAGCGGCGTAAGGCAGCGCCCGGGCGCGGGGCCTGCCCGCCA
>NW_009648332.1:5786129-5816765 GCF_000708025.1 Charadrius vociferus | reverse complement strand
GTGCCCGCTGCTCCTCGCCCGCTTCACGGCCGCCCTCTGGCCGCCGCTCCGCCGCCGCTGTCCTGCTGCTGCTCCGCCGCCGCCTCCTTCTCCTCATGAAGCCCGTCGTCGTCTTCGTCCTCGGCGGGCCCGGGGCGGGCAAGGGGACGCAGTGCGCTCGCATCGTGGAGGTGAGGGCAGCCGGGGGAGTAGGGGGCGGTGTTACGGGACTCCTCGCTCCGTAGGGGGCACGTCGGGAGTTGTACCTCCTCCCCCCGCCTCCCGGTGGGGGTCTATGCTGATCCGTGGGGTGGTCGCTTAGGGAAGCGTGTCCCCCTTCGCCTGGCGGTCTGGGCTCTTGTCCAACCTTGATCTGCCCCTTGGAGACGGTAAAATAAAAATAACTGATCCGCATATCCCCGTTAGCTGGTGAAGCAGCGGGGGCAGCCCCTGCTCCGGTGTCTCCGTTTCCCTTCCAGTCCCTGTCAGGCAGCTTTTCCGGGGACCGGCCTTTTCTCGTCTGCCTTTTCTCTTCTGCCTTTTCTTCCCTCAGTCCCCCTGGGATCCTGCTCTACTGGTGGGTCTGCCTGTGCTGGTACCCACCCTGGGCAGTGGGAGACCCACTTAGGGCTTGGAGGATGCCCCAGTGTTGGCGTTAATGACAGTGGTTCAGTGGGAGTTGCCTGCTTGGCAGAGGACCACAGCCCCTGAGAAGTTCCTGCTGCGTTGTCAGGCCGGTCTTGCAGCCCAGCCTGTGTGGGCGGCTCTGGACACGTCTGCGTGGCCACGTCGGTGACTGCAGGGCTGCCACCCGCACACCTCGGGCTGCTGGGTTTGTGGCCTGGCAGTGGAGGCGAGGTGGTTTACATTGACTTCATGTGTATAGGGTCAAGGTCTACGTCTTCTGAAGCCTGTCCCATAAACGTAAGACAGTAGACATCACAGGGCGTTGGCATTCTGACCCGGTGCCATCTCTGTTGGTTGTGAAAGTAAAATTTTGTTCTATGACAGAATATGATAGAGGCTAAAGGATGTCCTGACCCCATAGATGGTTAATCTTGTTCTCTCTTTTCAAAGAGCCTAAAACTGACAGTATAGGCTGAGAAGACTTTCTGCTGTATTTTTTAACATTTTCAGTTTTCCAAATACGTTTTTACAGCCCTTTGGCGTAGAAAAGTATCTAAGAGCAGTGAAGTACTGTCCTTTTAAAAACCAAAAAATGCAGGCATAATCGTGCTGTATTCAGGTGGATAATTACAGAAGTAGTTAAGGTTGAATGCTTCCAAACACATGTGTATGTTGGATTTGAAACAGCTTTTTTTTTTTTCTTTCTTTCTGAGAAGTTGTATACATTTTTCTTGTTGAAAGCCATGTAGGATCAAAGTTTATCCATACCCGCACTGAAAGAAATGACTAAGAACTGTAGCAGTGCCTGTGTTTCTGAAACTATTAGTGAAAAAAAAACCAACCCACAACTCCTGGCACAGGCCCGTTTTGTGTGTCATTTGTTCTGGTGATGCCCTGGCAGTGCTGTTACAGTTTATCCACGCTGCCATTATATCCCAGTCCTTGGTGTTGTATAACTAAGTTATGCAAATTTAGTCCAGATTGAAAAATGCCGTTATGACTTTAGTTCTGAAGGAGTTTAACCTCAAATTACAGACTCTCATTCAGACCATCTTAGTCATTAAATTAAATTGTGGAATGAAAGGTTCATAGTGTTCATAAAGCCTTTTTGGTAAGGTCAAATTCTGCCCCTGGCAAGTAGCAAACAAATGAGCTTAAACTATAGGGGAATCTTGTAGGCTGTCATTAAAGGCTTTCCCCAAACCATTAATGTAGCCTCAGGGCTGAAGTACCTTGTGTGGCCGCTGGCCTGTGTTTAGAAGTATAAATGCCTTTGCTTGATAGGCTAATATAATTGGATAAAGACCACTTTATTAGGAGGAGTTCCAATGAGTCATTGCTACTCAAATTGTATTTGCAGCTAAAAATCAAAGAAGAAAGTTAACTTTTCTGGTACTGTATTTATTTTCTTTTCTAAGCCGGGAAAGGGAAATCCAAATACTAATAAACGTTAACTTGCTTCAATTCTACTAATCCTGTTCGCGGCATGGAAAGAAGAAAGAAGTTCATTGAAGTCAGTCAGCTGACAGTAGAAAGCACTTGGACCCGCAGACTGCAGTGGACAGCCTTTCTGCTCGCTTGGACACCTCTACAAGAGCCATTGGCTGAACTTTTAAGGGAGAGAGGGACTGAGGATGTTGAAGGGAGAGTTGGAGTGATGCAAGCCTACTGGAAAACTTTAGAAAAAGGGCACATAACAGGGACGTGTGGATGAAACGCAGCTGAGGGACTGCAGGTACATGTCCTTGGCCTGGCCCCTGGCTGCCCCAAGAGAGAGCCCTGCTGCAGGCAGTTGAATAGCCTGTATGCAGTCAATGCTGCCTTCAGGTTGAACGTGTATTTTTGTTCAGATTTCAAACCCCGTTGGCAGCTTGCCACAGAGAAGAGAGACTGTAGCTGGGTAATAATAAACCTCATTCATCCCTGTTGTAAATGGACTGAATAATATTAGTTTATATTTGGAATGAATCTAACCCGGTATCTTGCTGTAAATCTGAAGTTTTTTCTCGACAAAAAGTCAGTATGAGCTATAAATACCTCTCAGCTGCTATTCATGCTAGAGATTTAGGACAGAGCACATCACATGTGGAAGAAGTCTCACTTTGGTGAGCTGAGATCTTGCATGATTTTAGCATTAAGTGATTCTATAAAAGAAACAAGGGTAGCCATAAGTGTTTTGTAGAGTAAAGGGGGTATTACGTACTACCTGGGAATGATTTCTCATAGAAGTGTTGTAATTGTTTTGCTGACTAGGCTTTACGTTCCCAGAAAAGGGAGATGGCTATCACATGTTGTAGGTGAAATACGTATTTGTTAAGTACTAACCTAAATCGTAACTGCTCAGCATGTGTGTGCCGGAGTCCCTCATTCCAGAGAAGGCATGTATTCATGCCGAATTTGGACCAAAATGGAGAAATGATTTGAGGGAAGAAGATGCAGTAACAAGCGGATATGGGTATTGACACAGTGTATGAAAGGGAACAGCAGGTAAGCGATTAGGTTTCTTTATCTTCACAGATAAGGTTGGAAGAGACAGCTGAAGAAGGCTGTTTTTCTCCGATATGGAGGGAAGACTCGTGTGTATGTTCCACAAACTCGCAGAATTGTCCCTGAAGTGCAAATACGGCAGAACTGCTGCTCTGGACCAGTTCCTCCTATTTAGGAAGGGATGAGAATTCCCTCTTAAGTTCTTATCCTCTCCCTTCCAGCTCTGCAGATTAACTCCTGAAACCTTCCACAGCTGTGTGAGGTAGAGTTTGCTATCACTGGGACTGCTGCGTAGTTTGTCGTGTGAGGCAGAATATTTAAACAGGTAGTTGAATGTCATTTGAATGTGGGTTCTTGTAGGACAAAATTAATGTATTTTATTGCTGACTTCAGAACTTTGCTTATAAAATGCTTATGGTAAAATCAAGGAAAAAAATGCATTCTTGAAAGCATAGTTTGTGCAGATTTGATGTAGTTAAATTTTAAATCCTTAACAACCTTTGCCTGAAATACAAAGCTCTTTGGTTGGGGGAAGAATAATAACTAAATCATGTGGCTTTATTCCAAGCAAGATTTGAGGGTTTTGGTTTTTGTTTTGGCAAGGTGTTTCTCTAGGGATTTGGGGTATGCAAGACATCCCTCTCTGTGTATGCAAAATATAATTCACCTCCACCACAGCCCTATCCTGTATGTTTGTGGTTAAATCTAAAATTCATACGACAAGGTGGGGTGCTGAGCCTTCTCCTTTTATAACAGAGTATGTTGATCTCCAGATGGAAAAAAGCTGTCAAATTGCTTTGGGTTATATGATAAGGAGATTTTCTAGGGTGAGGAAAACAATGCAAAGAACTGATTCTATCAGACAGTGGCAGTGCGTTTAGGTTTTGCTGTCATATGTTAATTGTCTTCTGGAAGTCTGCTGAGAGACAGCATTAACTTCCTTGAAATAAAAACGTTTCTAAAATTGTTTGCTTTAAACTCAACTTCTGACATCTCTTTCAAGAGTGCCAAGTATTAGTAGCCCGCTTAGCCTTAAGTTTTCATAGTTGTTTTTTGGAATATAAGTTTATGTATCTGAACTATCGAGCTTTTTTAGAACATGGTGAATGATCATATAAATCTGCCCTCCCACCCCGAAGATTTATCCCTAAATGCTTCCATCTTGCAGAACGCAGGCTCACTCACAGGGCATTGAATTTTGGACTTTCCCAAACATACTGGGTGCCTTTTATTGAGTTGAGCGTTCCTAAAGCACTGGGGTGCTCTGTTTGCCCCTGCTTCCCTGCGGGCACTGTCAGTGGGATCTCTTTTGTGCATTTTGTTTTGTTAATGTGTTTTTTTGTTTGTTTCCCGCCCGCCCCCTAGGCAAGAACATATTTCAAATTTAGAAAATGTCTTCCTTCTTTTTTTTTTTTAGTTGGAATAAGCAGACGGAAGGTCTATTACTGCATTATAGTTTATACCCCAAGGTTATAATTTCATGTGCTAATTGCTAATAGGACGGACAAAATCTTTTTAGGTTAAAAAAAAGGAATATGAAGCCTGCAGGCTTTACACAGTTCTATTTTTATTTTAACTGGTTCTTAAATGGTGTATCTGAGAACATGTAGCAAACTTTGGTTGTTTATTAAGGTTGCCCAAGATATGACAGGTCAGAACTAGGGCAATAAAAGTTTGTATTTTATGTGTTTAGATCTTAAGCCCTTTGACTTTCATTTTCAGAGTAACAACGATAAGCCAAGATAGGAGTCAAGGTCAAAGTGGTAATTTGTATTTCTCTTGCTTTTTCTTGGCTTCTGCTCACTCAAGGAAGTTTCAAGCTGTGTGTGTAGTGGAGAGATGTGCTGCTGGACCACACAGGGCTGAATCAGAAATAAACCTTGTCCCCCTCGAAAGCTGGCTGTGTAAGGAGTCCCAGCGGCAGCTGCTGTACACTGCTGGGCCTTTCTTACTCCTCGAGAAGATTGCTAGGGCAGATTCCACCTTATTCACACGTAGCACAGATGACTCATGTATTTTCAGTTGTATTCATCTATTTATTCTGTTTACTGAAAGCAAAGCATGTTCTGTCTGAGGAGTGGAAGCTGCAAATCCCGGATGACAGAAGGCGGCTGAAGTGGCTATAGGACAGGGGAGAGAAGGGCATCCCAGGCAGGCTGCAGTCTCGGGCTGTAATTTGGCTATGTGGAGCATACAGCTTGCATTTCCCAGTTTGTGCTGCTGAATGTGGACTTGATTTACCAGGTCCCTGTGTGGCAAACGAGCAAGCAATGATTTGCTCTGCTCTATGCAGTACAGCTAAGCGCCATTCTGAGTAACGGCTCTGTGGGGGGATTGATGGAAACTTGAGCTCGCCTTTCCACAGCACTGCAATATTTATTTATTTTTTTGAAAGCAAAGGCGGAAGATGTCTACAGTGGGGCTGAAGACAGCTGGTTTTTATCTTTTTCATTCACAGTTAATTTTTGTAAGAGATGTTGATTATGGTTCTCCAAATATAAAAATAGTTTTGAAAACAATGACAACTTGTGTAATAGCAATTTACTGATTTAATTTTTTTTTCTTCTTATAGAAGAGCACGCCAGTCCTCTAGCATAGCATAGCAGAAAACATTACCTCTGAAATACGTTTTGGAATAGTTAATGCTATATTTTCTTTTTTTGTTTCCGTAATCTAAAAATCTGTCCAGATTTTAGGTGCTTGGCATCTAAGTATTTGGAATTACTTTTTTTTTTTTTTTTTTTTTAGCCTAGTTTCTATTTCAAGTCTTCCTTTCAGTCTGACATGATGAATCTAGTGTATATGCATTCGTCAAGAACTGGAGAAACTGCTTTTTCATTGTTTGGCAGCCACAGTCCTGCTCCCTTTCTGATTTCAGGGGAGAAGAATTAGGCAGTAGTTGCAACAGGTCACGTTCTGGGGATTGCATCGAGATGTACTTGGCACTGCTGGAAAGTCATTCTGGCACAATGCAAACCTTGGCAAGACGCGGGAGTGTTTTGCCCTGGGTTTTGTGCAGTTACATCACAGTCTCTTTTGCGAGCTCTTGGGGATGTGACCATTTTCTCCAATTCAGGATGCTTGCTGAGGGTTTCTCTCGCCTAAGATGAAAGAAAACTTTGTGCCCTGTACGAATTGATTAAAACTGGCGAGAATAGCGTGAGCACCGCATTTCTGAAGCCTTCTGTGTACGGGGCAGCAGCCAAGCCTTTCTCTCTGCTTGTTTGCATTGTTTAAACTGACGTGTTGTCTTTGGCTCTTGACTCAGTACAGTTAACAAATAGATGTTTTGCCCCTGAAGGAGAGGTTTGTTTTTCTTATTGCCTGGTTAATCCATTCTGAAGGTTACTCTGGAATACAATTTACTGTTATCTAAAACAAGTCTATTTATGCAACAGCACTTTGAAACATTTCTATCTTTTACTTTGCTGTTCAGCTGTTAAAAAACTATTTCAGTTTGCTGTTGCAAAAGACTGAGAATTCCAAAAATTGTCTGACTCAATTTCGTTTTCGTGCATGAAAAGGGAAATGCCAAGGAAAATTAAATGGTCTGGTAATCCTCTAAAACTGAAGGGATTATATTTTCCTCCTGTTTTCTCCTTTGTAGAAACTTGATGTTAAAAATATCATCATTCTTTAACTTTAGCAAGAAGAACTACATGTTAATTTAGGGTTCAGAAAGTTTTCTTTCTTTTAAGGAAAGATTTATTCTGGTCTATGGTTTCTGTAGTTCATAGTAAATATTTAGATTTGCAATTAAATAGGCATATCCAAATGCAGTGCACATTAAAGCAGGAGTACAGTCAGCTTATAGAGGATGTCTGTGGAGCTTTTTCTTCACAGTTATTTAGAGCAAAATCTGGCTTCCTTTTTTTTTTGCCAGCTGTGTAGAGTTTTGGAGATTTAGGTAATTATATCCCTTCTTCAATTATGACTATGGCAGAACTAGCTTTCCACGCTTTTGTGAGTGAAATTGGAAAGCAACTGAAATGTTTTTAAAGTCACTTATTGGGTTGTGTAGTATTTCTGTTGTACTTAGTCCAGCAGCCAAGTTTTTAAATCCCGAGTTCTCAGCCTTAAAAAGTGTATAGCCACATTATTATGGTGCTTAGACACCTTTTTAAAAATTTGCTTTGGATGTTGCTGCAGCCAAGCTGATAACCCTGAAGTTTTTTTGTGGCTGCTTTTGGGGTTTTTTTTTTTTAAAACTTTAGGATGAGCATGTATAGGTGTACTCTGTTTTGTATGTATAGCTAGCTTAGGTAATCACCAAGGAGATGTCTTTATTGCCTGTTCTTATGGAATATGTTTGGTCAAGGACCATAGGACACTTGGTTAGTTTTCTTGTGGTGTTAAATGAGCTACTAAAATGATTGGTTTGTGTTCTGAAATTTCCTTAATAGCAATGTATTTCTCTTTGGTAAGAGTGTATGTTTGTACTAGGTGTCAATTTATGACGGCAAATGCCTGAGAAATTCAAGTGTAATAAATACTTTTCATTGGTATTTTCCATTAGTGTCAGCAAGTTTTTTTAGACGTAGTTTGAGGTGAAAGAAAAGACTTACGATGTTTGCTGTTTTCCTGCATGCTGGTATCAAACCGGTAGATTTGGACCTGATCTCTCAGCTCTCTTTCTGTTTACTGTGCATGGCGTGACATAGGGTGGCACCAGCATAGCTGTTTACCTTCATCTGCCACATCATCGTTAGGAGAAGGCACTCGACCGCCCTCCCAGTTTGTCGTGTTCGTCCCGGGGAAGGAGGTAGCAGGGGCAGGCATGTAGGGCTGGGTTTGGAGGAACGCATGTGTAGGACTGCTTGTGTAGCCGCGGTGTGAGGTGCAGAGTTATAAGTGATGTGACACCAAGGCTGAGGAGGCAGTTGGTGCCAGAACCGCAATGGGAACATAAAGATTTCTGACTCATGCTGTGCTTGAAACATTCCTCCAGCTCCAAAGGACCTGGAGTCACCTCGTGTGCTTTTCTTTAGTAAAAGTAAAACTACACAATAAAAAACAAAATTACAAACCTGTTGCGTAAACACAGCAAGGAAAGGCACCGTCTCGACTTTTTCACTTTGTAAATCAAGACCTGACCCAGCAACTGATAACCACTGACAATTTTTAAGTAGTTGAACTGTTAGGAATGGGGTACAGCTTGTATGTCGTTTGGTGATTTGTAAATGTCTCATTGCACATTGTAACATTTCAGGAAGCACTTTGGGGACTTTGAGACAGTCTCATTTCCAAACATGACAAAATTACCTTTGAAAACAGGACGTGAATGCTCGACCAAAGGCCTGTTGAGCGTTTTACCCAAGAATCTCTCTACTGCCGTGCTTTCTGCGTGTACTGAGTATGCTGTATTGTCAGATTACACACCGACGGTGGAATAGATCTGTCACTAGCGAGATGCTGTTCTCTGTATTTTTCTGTTGTAACGTGAAGGTAAATGTGGTTGACACCATTGACTGATGTTAACTTTGCACGTGTAAAGGAAGTCTGTGCCTGTTTGTTTTGCATGTTTCAGAAATACGGCTACACGCACCTTTCTGCTGGTGACCTCCTTCGAGATGAACGAAAAAGGCCAGGCTCACAGTATGGAGAACTCATTGAGAACTACATTAAAGAGGGGGAAATTGTACCGGTTGAAATAACAATCAGCTTGCTGAAGAGGGTAAGGAAAGGGCTATTTCCTTGTTCGTTCACTCTTGCAGGCTAAGCAACAAAGCGGGGGCTGTATTCTGGAAGACTTGTGTTTTCTCCGGTGTGAGTAGTACGAAATGCCAGACACTGGGCTTCTCTTAGCAATTACTCCTGTTTCTTTCTGGCTGGTTGGAGGGCAGTAGGTGATGGCCTTTGATACCTGGGGATCTGTGACAGTGGGATATTTTAATTATTTTTTTTTTGGTAGTAGCTCTAGGGAAGTCAGTGCAACTCTGTGTGTCTTATTCCCCTTAACTAGCTTTTGGACCTCTTGGTCAGCTCAAGTCATATTTGACTGGAGGGTAGAGGCCTTAAAGGTACTAAGTTTCTGTAAGTTTTACCAAAATAGATAGCCAGGTGAAGGAGAAGAGCACCTGCTACTGATCCTGTGGAAAGAAAAGCTCCAGCCTTTATCCTTATTAGATGTCCAAGAAAACATATCCTTTAATAAATATCTCCATTAAGATAGAAAAGGCTAAATTTATCTGGAGTTTTTGCATTAGAATTAACTCTAGATCAGGGATATTTTGGCATCTTATTGTGTAACAGCACTTGTAGAAAATCTTGTAGAAAATCAACTTTTAAAGCTGGGATTGTGCATTAGGAGCTTTTGAACTTTATGAAATAGTGAATTCGGTTTGAAAGAAGGCTATATTGGTGTATCGGTGAATTAATTAGCATGCTTGAAGGTAAAACAAAAATACATTTTGTAAGTCTGCAATAATCCCAACATAAATGCTTCTCAATTTACCATGTCAACATTTTGGGGGTAATTTAATAAGTAGATAAGTGGTTGTATGTGCAGGAGATCATGAATTGAATTCTCTTTTATCAGGCTATGGATCAAACAATGGCTGCCAATTCCCAGAAGAACAAGTTTTTGATTGATGGATTTCCCAGGAATGAAGATAATCTTCAAGGCTGGAATAAGACTATGGATGGAAAGGCGGATGTTTCTTTTGTTCTCTTTTTTGATTGTGACAATGAGGTAATGAAGTGTGCTATTCTGTAACTTCCTTTCTTGCTATATTGTGAGAATCATTCTAGAAGAACAATAAAAGTCTGTCAGGTAGTAAATGTAAGAGTAAGTGGAAAACTTGTGCGTGTTTCAAGGATTTTTTGGCAACTTGTTTTTGCAGATGAAAACCTGCATCTTTTTGAAATAGCAGGCAGCTAATTACACTTGCTATAATCACGTGCAAATAAATTATATTGAAGAAGAACTTCAGACAATTGCATTCTTAGGGAAAATTTATAAAAACTTTAAATGCATTATACAAAATTATTTGGTTAACTTTCAGAAAACATTACTTGTTCACTCTAGTAACTGTTGTTTACTCCAAAATGAACTTGATAGCAATGTCTGCTTTAATTCTAAAGTGCTGGCAGCAGCAGTCTTTAGTTGCATAGTTATGAGCTGTGCTATAGTATAGCCAGTAATCGGTGTTTTATTCTGCAAGTCATTAGATTACAAGGGCATTTTGACAGTGATACATTATATTCATTTAACAAGTGCCATGATATGCTGTCTTTTTAATATGTCAGTGCCCTTGAGGCATAAAAACTGATATGAGAATCCCAGCACCTTAAGTTGACTTTCTTCCTGTTAACCTTTTCCCCAATTTCCTGAGAAACGTTATTACTTTTTTTCTTACTTAATGGAATTTTTTTTTAATCTCAAAGAAAAGTGAGTGTTTTTTTTATTATTTAAAAACTTAAATAAGATTAAATGATTTTTTTCACTAGGTGGGGTGTTAATTTTGGGGTTCTAATTTTTTTTACTAGATCTAAAAGTAGACAGCAATATCTTCATGATATTCTGGATTTTTTTTTTTTTTCTATGAGCATACTTTGTAGGAAAAAGTAATTTTTAATGGTTGTCCTCTTGCATGACTAGGATAAATGTATTCATGAGGTGCATATGTGTCAGTGTTGCTTACTTAACTTTATGTTTCAAAACTTAGTTCTTTGGGCAGCTTTTAACTATGGTTAGTTCTTCAGTTTTTACCTGGATTTTGATTTTTTTTTTTTTTTTTTTTAAGACTTCATTATAGCAATGTCAAGCAAGAACATTTTAACTGACTATAACTTAGTATGTAGCCTTACAAAATTTTGGGAATAACATACAGTGACTATCTTTCAGTGCAGGCTGAAAGTAGTCTAATTTGACATGCTGCTTTTCAGAAAGTCTGAACACATCCTTGAAAATCAGGTAAGTTTCTTTTTTAAATGTCTCAAGTTTGGAGACCCAGTCGAGCCACAGAGCTTGAAGTTCTTTTCACTTCCACTGACCCCAGTCCCACTTTAAGAGCCTACATTTTAATAAACTGACGAAGTGTAAAGCTATCATCCTTTTTCTCTGGAAGAACCTAACTTTCCATATGAATTCTGGTTACATCCACCAGATCTGGACAGTATTTTGTGTGTCAGGCCTATTTAGATTTTTGTTTTGTTCTTGCTTTCAAGATAGCACCTTGTGTTCTTGGTTGTGATCATCCTTTTGATGTTTTTTATAGATATGTGTTGGCCGCTGTCTTGAAAGAGGCAAGAGCAGTGGTAGGAGTGATGATAATCGGGAGAGTCTGGAAAAGAGGTACTATCTCCAAAACTTCTCAGTTCTCTTCTGTTTATATTTTACTATGTAATGCTTTTTCCCCCCTGTGTTTTCTCCTAGAATTAATACATATCTGCAGTCTACTAAGCCCATAATAGACTTGTATGAGAGAATGGGAAAAGTCAGAAAAGTGGATGCCTCTAAGTCTGTTGATGAAGTAAGTATATAAGCCAAAAAACCATGGGGGATGACAGTGGCAGGGTACATATTTTTGGCATTCTTCTGAGATGTGTGTATGTGTGGTTAGTGTGCTAATTAAGCACTGATGTGTATTACTGAGGGAGGCTGTGGGACTCTCATTTTGACTCTTGAAGAACTGATTAAGATGTGAATAACTTTAGGAAATCAATTCTGCTTCAACGTGATCTGGACTAAAGACATTTTCAGTGTTTCTGTGTTTAACAGTGTCTTGTCTTTTTCACTTTCATGATCTTTTGCTTTTCTGAAGTAGTATTGCTCTTCTGTCTCAGTTTCCCAGAATTGATACCAATTTCACTATTAAAGAATGAGTGTGAATATTCAAAGAAAAACCTATATATTTTTAAAAGTACTGTTAATTATTGCTGGTTTAACTTGAAATAACTGACTAACACTTCATAAAATTAATATTCTTTTCTCTCTTTTTAGGTCTTTGAAAAAGTTGTACAAATTTTTGACAAAGAAGGCTAATTCCCAGCTTGAAAGTTCATTTAAACTTGTGCTTGAATCTTGCTTGAGTAGCTGCTACTGCAGTCCATTCTTTGTAATTGTTTTAAAGATTTTTTTTTATTGTTTTTCACATATCTAATGATGATTGGAAAAGCAGTTAATTACAAATGGATCTGTTTTTTAAATAGGAAATCATTTCTTGTGGCTATAGTATACAAATTTCAGGGTTCTCCATTAGTACGTGTTCAGTTAGTCCCATGGCAAAACCACAGTTAAAACATCTCTCTCAAGAGACTATTTATTCTGTCACAGTTCTGTGCCTATCATGGGCAGCCCTTCTTATTCTTTATTGCCATAAACCTTTTTTTTTTTTTTTTTTTTTTTTTTTTTTCCTCTAAGGGTTGGCTAAACAGCAGCATTAAGCAATGAGGGACCCATGTGCCCTTGTTTGTTTTTCGGATGCTTGGACCAAATTTAGCAGATATTTTTTCAGAGTAGAATTTTGTCTAAAAGTTCCCTGTTGTCCCCAATCCTGAATTCTGTAAGTCAAGCTACAGTTATGAGAATCTGATGTAGCAGTTCTCACAAAACTATTTAATATGCTGTTCAGCAATAGACATACAAAGTGTGTTATGGAAAGTGGTGCTTTCTTACGACTCTGGATGTAAACTGTCTTGTAAGTTCTTGAGTACTTGGATGACATGCCTTGGGCTTTACCTTGTCTTCATTTGCAAAACGTTAAGAATATAATTTCAAAATCAGGTCAGTATTTCCATACTCATTTATTTTAAATTATAGTTATATTTTTAATTACAGCATGGTCTTCACAAGATGGCAAAACTCTTAAATAGTGTACAATAAGTAAAATCTTCTAACAGTTCTGTCTTTTGTAACAAATGGAAGGGATTTTCTTTATTATTATTATTATTGAAATACTGTGTTACTGAATGCTTTAAAGTTTGTTACTTGGGGAAATATTTTTATGGTTAAACTAGTGAATTTGTTTCCCTAAAATTGTATAATTTTAATAGCTGTTTGTTTGGAAAAAAAAAAAAGTAAATTATTGCACTTTTGTTATGATGTGGTCAACTGAGGGGGAAGATACCTGCAGAAAAAAGTTCCATTCCCTTAAACAAATTTGGTTCTGCTTCATCACGTTCTCTTGAATTAGCCAAGTACAGTCAGCAGCAATAGTTGGGATAAGCAGATAACTAGTTGAAACAAACCGGTTTAAATGTTTGCACAGATGTGGTGTAATTCTGCCTTCTGTTTAAAGTAACCTTTTCTCTCCCCTATATAGCATGCATAGGTCTGTGGGGGCCCAACCACGCATTCCTTGCATGCCCTAAGCTTTCACTCACGAAGGCTCCAGAAGATCAGTGTTTTAACTAAACTTAGTGATAGGGTGGTTCTTCCTACATTAACTGACGCTGTAATCGGTTTGTGATATGCTAATAGACATTGCAAATTACAGGGAATTGCCATTTGGAAATCTTGGTGTTCAGCTTTTCTTTATTGATGACTTTCTCTATTTAGGACAAGCTTTAAATTAAGCCTAGCTTCTAATTAGAATCAGACGTGGTGGTCCTCCTCCTGCAATCTGATCTGTGTGGGCAGATTTGTATTTGAGTGAACTCTCATCTCGCTGAGGTTCTTGAGGCTGCTGGGCTGGGGAGGAGATGGGGACAGAAACAAAGGGTGAACTCCAGTATCTTCTCCATTATGGTAGGAGTTCAAACAATGGACTGAGCACAAATAGCTGTTTACTACTGCAGAATATATGGACCATGACTACTTTTGTGAGTGTGGGAGGCTAATGCTTTTGCTTTATGAATTTCCCCTTAAAAAAAAAAAAAAACACAACGAAATCATGGAATTTAATTCTTATTGTATAAGTATGCTGACATAGGATAGGATCTAGCGAAACTGCATGTTTTGATATGAAGGTTAGAATCAGGATTTTTCCAAAAAGACTTCAAACAGGATTCTTTAATCTAATTAGAGAGATTTAATTATCTTTTGTGTCTAAGTCACTGGTTTTTACAAGTTCTGTTGAGAATAGAGTATCTGTTTTCTCTCATCATATACTTTTCTGTGTATTTAAGTGCTGAAACAAACAAAAAAAACCATTTGGAGCAAGTTTTTAGAAAAAACCCAATGTTTTGGCAATATTGAATTTGGAGTGGATTGTAATGTGTCTGTGCAAAGACCAGATTTTTTTTTGTCACTTTATTTATTGAAGATGCCATTAAATGTGTTACCAATTCTTTCAAGTTGGATTTACGATTGAAATAAAGATTAAAGGCAATATGCCAACGTGTTGTGTCCGTTTAGCAGCAAAACTGTGCAAAGAGTTTGAGAAGATCCAATAAACTTTGTTCTGTGGCTTAAAATGAATGCTTGGCTTACAGTTATCTGTCACAAGGGATGTTTTTCATATATATCTATCTATATAAAGTGTGTATTTATTAGTGTTATATATTTTGCGAGCCTGCATACACACAGGTAAGTGTATAAAAGTTAGCTTTCACCATCAAAACCGAAGTCCCGAAGACCCTCTTAGGTAAAGGATAAGATCAGGCAAATGCCTGTGGAATCAGTACCTTTTCTTAATTATATAGGTGTGTCAAATCGCTCTGTTCGTGTAGTTGTGCAGTGATAATTCCTTTGGCACGTCTGTGAAAGAACAGGGACTGGGGAAGTGGACTAGGAAACACAAACCTGTTGCACAGCTGCTGTTGGAGACACTTTTGCCCCTTGATTTCTCATGCTTCCTTGCTCAATTACCAGCTGATTTCTTGGATGCCATTCTGCCACTTCGCAGCACGTGTCTACGTGCTGTGCTGGGGACTGTGTTCTTAGCGGACATGGGCACAGCATAACGTTCTTTAAAAAAGAAACGGAGAGGTTGCCCAGCTTATTTAAAATAAGCCTTCACGTTTCGTATAAAGGTTTGTCACAAAATGGGTTGTTGATTCACGTGTAGGTTTTTAGGAAACATCATGTTGAACTTGAAACCTTCCTGTGGAAAGATTTGCAGAGCTGGTCCACACAGGGATGAGAAAAGCAGGGTGGGGGGGAGGTTCCAGCGGTGTAGGTGTCTTTCTGCTGGTGAAACTACATCGACCAAATGTCTTTTTAAAACTGTTTTGCTGAAACTTCATCCCGAGGCTGTAGAGTCTCCTTGGGGACTTCCCACTCCCACAAGTGGGAGGCCAGAACTGAAAATCTCTGCCCCAAAGGTGCCAATTTTTTGGAATGGGGGCAGGCGGAGGAGATGCTATTGTGGAGAAGACCATAGCCATGCAGTTGAGGGTTGTCTCAGTGTAAGACATTTCCCACTAACAACATTTGTCCTTAATAAGAAGAGATGGTTCATGAGGGAGTTCCAAGGTCTTGTGCAAAATGCTGTGTCTTACAACAGTGGGGACATCTGTGTGCCACTGCCCAGCCTGAACTGGGGAGAATGGGAGAGTTAAATGAAAAAAAAACCTCAGTTCAGACTGGAGCTGCCAACTGTCGTTACCGGTTGGCAGTTTCTAGCTGCCAGCATTTAGGAAAGTTGCAGCTTAAGGGATTACTTTTCCGCTTAGTTTGAAGTTCAATACCAGTTCGGTCCCTGTTGCGATACAGATGTCTCTGAAAGCCGTGATCTGTGACTACTCAGCTGGCCGCCTCCTCCGGGGGGGTTCAGCCCTTGGCCCCTTGGCAAGATCAGGTTGTTTCTTCAAGGTGCGGTGAAGCGGGACTTTGGAGAGCGGGCACCCGGGGCTGCGCGCTTGCCGCAGTCCAAAGATCCCGGGTTAACAGCTAATAATGAAAACTGCAAGACGATGCAAAGAGGATTCAGCTAATCAGGTAACAAAGGAGAGAGTAACAAAAATATTAAGACTTATGGTTTCTTACAGCAGCAGTTCTCACACTCTTTTGATCCGCAGACCTTTATAAATCTTCCAGTGGAGATAGGGGGGCAGAGATGAATTTAATCTTGCTGCTCTCCGCTATTTTTCATGGATTGCTTAGTTTAAGATGGTGGTTTTCAGCCTGTGGTCTGTAGAGTATTTCTGTTGGTAACAATAGGTGTCTTTATTGAGTCTTCTAATCTGCTCAGCTGATGTATTCTCTATCCTCTTTGCTTTCTGCCTTTTTTAATATCTTTCCCTTACCTTTCTGAATTGCAGATGCTCTTTGGGGTGGGGAAGGGGCTGCTCTTGCCAATCTCTATGTGCCGTGCAAAAGAAACAAAATCTTTAAATACCTTCAGCTGGAGCAATCAGAACCTGTTTCTGTGAACGAGCTTGGGACGTAATCTGCTACAAAACTGATGTAAAAAAAAATGTGCTTTTTTTTTTTTTTTTTTTTTTTCAACTACAGAAAATCTCAGTGTAGTACCTCTGCTCTTTTCTCCTATATGAGTGAGATCAGATGTGTCTGTCTTACTTCAGCGCAGTGCTTAGCAGCAGTTGTAGGGGAAAAAAACCCTCCTTCTCAATCGCTAGATGTTAAACTAGCAATGACCTGTTATGCTTCAATGGAAGCAAGTGAGATGATTGAGGAAGGGAGGAAAGACGCTTAAAGAAGCTCAGTCAATTCTGCTCCACTAGTCAGACTTCAGCTTTAGATAAGTATCTATTCCGCCCAGCAGTGATGCTGGTATTTGGTCCAGCGATTTCATGATTACGCTGGACAGAAATTCATACAAGAGCACGCCTTGCCTAGAAGTTGCCCATCTCCCCTCATCATCTCTGCCACCTTGAATTCCAGGGGTTGTGGGGAGAGGAATTTGTCTTCAGGGTAAAGCTGTAGAAGCTAAAGGGGCCGGGATGAAGGCAAATTGAGCCACGCTGGTGAAGAACGAGATGCACAGCTTATTCCACTGTGGGCAGCAATGCCAAGCTATTTTGTCATCCTGGTTTATAACTGCATTCAGACAGCGAAGCAGAAATTTTCTCTTCCCCCTCAAATGCTTGGCAGAAAGCTTGCTTTTGTCTAAAATGCTTCTTAAGCACTGTGCGAACCATTCAGTCCCTAAACCAAATACCAGTTTGAGTTGTGCTTTTTCTTTCTAATTTACAAATAGGAGGGTTTGGGTTGGTTTCTTGTAATAGCTGCTGCAGCGAGACAACTCTTGGAAAATACAAGGCGCCATCCCAAAAGATATTATCTGCTTTATTCTGGAGGGCTTTTTAGCACAATGCAGTTTCTTTGTGGTAAGAAATGGCAAAGATTGCTGGATTGCTGTGCGACGACCAAAGTGTAAGGATATGTGGATGGTACATGGAAATGGTTTCTTGTACAGCAGCTCTGCTCGCACAAAGCTGAATTTTTGTGCTCAGCACACACTTTTATTTAGTGCCATGAGATATGAAAAGAGATTTTTTGATAGCTTCTTGAGTGGATCAATCCTTAGGAGTGAAGCTTAATCTATTGTAGAGGTCTGCAGGGACTATCAGGACCTATCAAGGTATTTGAAGGATGTAATATGTGGTGGTCCTCTTTCCTAACTGAGCATAGGTTGCTGTTCAAGGTGTTACCACTGTTGTCTTCTAAACCAGAGCCAGCTGAAGTCCCCAGCTGTGGTCAATAAGTATCCTGAGGTCCATGTTATGTTCTAACGCAACTACTTCTGTCCTCGTATGAATACCTCCTGTGGTTTCGTTTGGATATGATGGAAATCACCAGTGACTTTATTTCAGGGGGACGACTGGCACAGTCCAAAGCGGAGCTGCTGCCCCACGTCATACTCCACAAACACAAACTTCTGTGAGAGGGAGATGCTCTCTGGGAGCTGTAGTGGCTTCCTCACTTCCATTTTCCTTTCCAGGCCACGCATCCTGGATGGGCAAGATTTCCCAAGGTATAGCAGTATCTCCTTACCCCAGGAGGGGAGATGGTAGCCGGACCATGCGAGAAGCCCTTGGGCATAGAGGACAACAATGGCGCGAAACATCCTGGATGCATTTTGCAAATGAAAGTATAATCAAGCAGCCGCATTTTTACTGGGTAATCAGAACGTCTGTGGAAAATAGAAACAGGGATAATTTTACCATGTTCTTTCTAATTTAAAATTTTCTGCGGAAAGAAAGTGCATTTGACCGCTTCCTTGCGACAGAGCTCAGGGTTGTGAGTGCTGTTCTCGAAGCAAGGATTGCATTTGGCTTACCATGTGTGACTTCTTGTGAAGCTTCCCTGGGATCTTGGATGCTGTTCTTGCCAGCGAGAGCGGATTGCTTCCAGCAATAAACATCCCACAAAATTATGTATGTTCTTTAAGAAAAGTACCGAGATTTTCTGCTAATTGCAAAAATACATAATGGATGCCTTCAGCATCTGTTATTTATTCTCTAACCAGCTTTCATCCAAAAGTAACCTTTAAACAAACATTAAGATTGGGTAGTTTAACTGTTCCAATGTGTCACACACATCTACACCCTCCAGTTTAATTATGTTTGAAACACATGCTTATAGTTGACTTCTAGTGAGAGGGAGAAGTTGTTTATATCTCTAGCTTGGAGACATTCACAACCTGGAGAAGGCGACGCTCGCTCGGTGCCAGAGGTTGAAAGCACGTCTTGGGCGTTTAGCTGTGTGTGCTCTTTCTGGAAGCCAAAACCCAGCAGAGAGAGGATTTTGTTCACACAATTGCTTCAATCTACCACAAGGAGGGGTGCAAGGTTCGCAGAGGAGAGGATGCAGCTTGAAAGTGTCATTCATAGGCTGTACAGTATTTCCTGTATAGTGGAAGACATAACTTAAAAAAAAAAAAAAAGAAAACAACCTTTTTTTTTTTTAAATGGTGTAACTTAAAAAAAGCCTCTATAAAGAAACAGGTATTTTTGGATGGGTTTTTTTTGTTGCACTGAGATCTGCTATATTGGTAACTTGGCAACAGTGAACGTTGTGCTTTTTTGTCAGTTTATTTAATTGCGTCTAATGAGAACAACTAGACAGGGCCAACTTAATTATTGTGGCTGTTCTGTGCCACTACATTCATTATAGGTTTGTCATTCCCATCCTGAACCAAGTAGGCAACTTTCCGAGATTGGCTTGGGTGAGAGCTTTCCATTGGCGAAGGAGTCACGTACCTGGTACCACAGCTAACAAGTATTCCTGGTGTCTCTCCATCCCAGAGCGCCTCAGAAGGGAGATCTGCCCTGAGCTGGCAGAGGGAGCCCTAAAAGTGAAGCTGCTGGGAAAAGCTGAGCGGTAAGCACCCAATTCCCTTTCGCGGGGGATTTTTAGTGGGAAACAACTGTAGCTACACGTTTAAAAAAACTAAATTGTTTTGTCTGTTGATTGATGTTTTTTGGCAAAATCTCCTAGTTGCCCTTCTATCCTGTTATTCCTTCCAAAGGACTCTGGTGGAAAAACATGGACTGGTTTACTCCTTCAGCCACGGCGGTGCGGATGCTACCTGGGCATCCTTCAGCAGTAACAGCCCCATGCTTCCCAAAAGGACCTCAGGGTAGGGGAATGGGAAAAGGCAGGGTGGAATTGGCATCGTGGCTGGTGGAGGGCAGAGAAAGGGAGTCTGGAGATGCTGTGAGGGTTACACTGACAAAGCCTGGTGCTGGGTCACAGCCAGTAACTCTGAGTGTGGGACATGAGCAGGACCAGTACCGGCAGCATTCTCCTGTGTAGGCTCAGTAGTGAGGATTTACAGGAAGGACCAAATCTGAACAGAAGGGGAAGGTGTCTTGCAGGCAGTGCAGATGTTGGAAGAAGGGACAAGAGTTGGCTTGTGGTTTAACAGCTTGTTTTGCTTCCTGCAAAGCCTCGGTGCTGGGCAGGCTCTGAGGAGGAGCAGTAGGTGAATTAGGAAGGACAGGTTTGCTGCGAGAACTTCATTGCATTACTTCAATGAGTTGAGAGTAATTTACCCCCAAAGTTATTCCAGGTGTTTAGGTCAGGATGTGAAACAAGTCCTACTGTTTTCCAAAGTATTTAGGGGTGGTATTTTTTTTCAGGGAAATTTATCAGTGCAGTTTTTTAGGGCACCTCTTCATGCTGGAAGAGAAGTGCCTCGAGAACAAGTTAACACGTTTGCAGGCACACTCTGAGAAACAAAACCAGTTTGGGAGTCCAGTCCCCTTTGAGGGATATGACATCTTGCAGCAGTCATGTCCAACCTACTCACATCCATCTCTGCTGCAGAATAAAAGACTGGATAATTAGGCTTCAGATAACGTGTGTTTTTAAAAGTCAATAAGAACTTCAGTTGATTGAAATGATAAGGCACAAGTGACCATAATAATAATAAAAATAGAAGGGGATAACCTTAATTTTGAAAATTAGCGAAAAAATGACATCCATTAACTGACACTGTGATAGGGATTACTCTGGAGAAGGAAGATTTTGAGTTCCTTTGGGAGACCAGGTAGGTTTCTGCTGTCTGAGTAGGCACAGGGTCACCACAGCAGCTAATGACAGTAGACAGGAGGCATATGAAGAACCTTAATTAGCTTGGATGTTATTCTTCCATCACGAGCAATTCATTAACTCCTGCCTCATCTACCCTGCTGTCCCCTCTCTGAACTGCACAGCCCCATAAAAATATGAGCTCTGGGAGAAAAGGATAAAACTGGGGAGGTGGGAACCCCCACAAACACCCCAGGAGATGCTGAAGGGCACAGAAATGGGTACGGTCATTGGAAAAAACCCACATGTGACAGCCCTTGGTACAAACGCAGCATAACCCCGATGTGCTACTTAATTGGTCTAATTGGTTCCAGCAGGGAACCCAGCCCAGGTGGGTGAGGACAGGCACTTGCTAAATAGGCTTCTGCGAGTCCCTAGAAATCAGTGCAGAACTGCAAACGGCAGTCCAGGACCTCATGTGTGGGGAAGGGAGCACTGGTTCTGCAGCCCCTGCTTTGGGATCCAGGTAAGGAGCAGAGGTGAGAACTCTGCATTTAGTTACTACTGTGTTGGTTTGCTCAGGGGTAAAGCTATCGGTTTCTTTGGACTGTCTAAGCAAGGAAGGTGCTGGGGGTGTTTTTGGGCAGTGTTGAGGACGGATGGCTGAGCACCTTCCTTGTTTCTCATCGGGTGTTGCTGGAGGCAGAGCAGGGACTGGAGCACAAAACCTTGGGATCCCTTGGGTAGAGGTCCCCATCAGCTGCAGGGCTTTGCTGTGCTGTCTGTTGGTCCTTTTCTCTGCTAGTCAAATGCCCCAAAGCTCCCAAGTTGCTGAGGAGTTTGATGTTACTCAAGGGGACTTTGGTGCCCCAAAGCCTGTGTGACTGGAAAGCCTGCCAGGCACTCGGAGAGCATGAAAGAAAACAACCAATCATCTGAAGCTTGGTTTGTTTTTTGTTTTTTTTTTTTTTTTTTTCCTTTGCTTTCTGGTTTTCCTTGTTTTGACTTGTTTGTTTCTGTCCCATAACCACAAAGAGTAGGAAAGTTGTTTTTCCTTTTTAAAGCAGACTCAGATTTCTGTACCATCTCTTGGAGCTTCATTTAAAGCGGGGGGGGGAACAATCCTACCCAAGTGCATCTAACTCCAGTATTGCAAATTTTAAGGAAGCATTGCTACTTAAACTTAAACTGAGAAAAAGGGCAAAGGATGAGGTGTGAAAGAGAAACACCAGAGGTTAAATGAGTGGCCAAATGCCTGCAGCAAGTCGGTGAACCTCACTTGCTGGAGGACCTGCCCTGGTTTATCAGGCCGGTGGCAAACTCTGCCTGCCAAGGCTCAGCTGAGGAGCTGGGATACTTGGTTCTTTTTCGGCTAAGTATTAAGTCAGAGCAAGCTCTAAGTAACAGGAAAGTGAGCTACAGGAGTAAACCCTGTCCCTTCCTCCGCAGGGCTGCGGCTCATGTGACGGAGGTGAGACAGAAAGACCGTGACCCCATATTGTCCCCTGCCCGCAGCAGCACCAGCCCCGCTCTCTGTCTTATATGCAGGTGATGCTGTTATGGATTTTCTGCCTCAAAAAGGTATTTTTTTAACACCTGAGAGGAATAACTGAAATGAGAACTGTTTACCACGGTGCTGAGCTGCTGCTGTGGACCTGCTGGCTCTCTGTTCTGCTGCTGTGCCCAGCTGTGGGGACAGACCCTCCATTCCCCAGCAAACTCACAAACTGGGGCTTGATCCTTGGTGTTTTTAAACCTGTGATGGTGTGAGCAGAGGAAACGGGCTGTTTGTGTGCTTAAAATTGGGTGTCCACAGGTACATGGAGGAGGAAAGGAGGGCTTGTGCTGCTGTGGGCAGTTCCAGGAGGAGAGGCTGCATCAGCCTGACCCCCCCGTAGGACATGTATATGGGGGACAGGACACCAGAGACATGGCAGTGTGTTGTAGGGGTGAGAGCCTGTCTGGGGGATGGCTTAATCAGGTTGGCATCCGTAGGGATGTGGGACCCTTATCTGGGCTCTGCACCCGGATTTTGCCCCTCCCTGCACATCTAGACACTGATGGTCCCCAAAACCCACTCCTTTAGGAGTAACACTACTGGCATCCCATAAGGTCTCCAGGGGTGAAGCCACTGCCAGGAGAGTGAAAAAGCCTTTCTGAAGGTAAATAAAGCCCCAAGCTGTTCTATTATTTTAAAAGGAGCTGCCTCCCGCGTGTGACCCTGGGGTGCGTGGCGATGGGTATCTGCCACACAGGTTTAGTTTGAATCCAAATCCCCCCCTCCCTCTACCTTTCTCCCCAGAAATGGGAGCTGTCATTGTGCCGCTCGGTCTTTTAAGTCGGTCTGAATGCTGGTTGTCTCTCTTCTTTAATAACAAAAAGTCTCTGGGATGCTGCATGAGGTGGTTGCTCTGTTTTAAGGTGCGCTCTTGCTCACTTTTTAGTATTTGCCTGGTCTCCTCTGCCCTGTCACTTGGGTGAAGGTGCGTTCCTGATGAAAGGTGAAATTTGGGGAGACGGCAGTGCTTGCAGGTCTGTGAATAGACCTGTTGTTGAGGCCACTGAGGTCTCTTAAAATTGGGACCCGTTGGTTGGGAGGTGAGAAACAACGGGGACTCGGGATGGCTGTGGGTCCTCCTTGCTCCATGGGCAAGAGGAGTCCCTGAGGTTACCGCTTGCTTCCTGCGTGAGAGCATGGCTGTGGGCTGGATGAGGGTGAAGCAAGTGGAAGTCATGCTCTTGCTGGTCTCTGACAGAAAACATGACAGTGAAACTGCTTGAAATACCCATCATAAGTAACACAAACCCACCAGCAGCTGCCAGCAAGATGTTGGGGTGGGGGCTGGACCATCAGTGGCGTGTTTGCTGCGGAACCCGGGCTGGAGAGCACTGGGCTGGTCTGATGGGGAGGCATATGTGTCAGGTGAGACATGATCCCCCTGTCAGGGATGAAATAAGCTCTCACAGCAGGTACTTTTCCCTGCTGACCTGTGGTCTTCTCCATTTTTGGCACCAGACCACAGCCTCCTTGATGGGGTCACCTTTAAGCAAGTGAATCAAAGGGCAGTGGTGGAGAAGAGGAGGCAAACAGGAAGGGTACAGTGGAAGGGCAAGTTTCAGAGTGACCTGATGCTGGGGTGGGGATGCGAATTGCTGGAGCGTGTGCGAAATGAATGGCTCCAGCAATGATGTGGTCAGTCTTTCAGTGAACACGAGGAGGGGGGAACTGTCTGGCTCCAGGACAATACCTGGTGACTCGTGTAGAGGAAGAGTCCTGGCACACACCGGTGCATGAGGCTGATGAGAGGTGATCTGGGCAGGTCATTCAGAAAATCTAGTTTGCTGGCCCCGGGGGGACATAATTTCCTTGGCCTGATGTTATCTGAGAGGCCGTGTGTCAAGGAGGAGGCAGCGAAACAGGCAGGTAGGCAGGAGGCTCTGGCTCAAGACTCAAGCCCTGGGGTTCCAAGGAGGGGTGCTGGCTGGTGGGAGACGGGATGTGCTTCACTGGTGCTGGAGAGGGATGTGAGGGGTCAGAGGAGAGCTGGCGTGAGGCTGAGCGCTGGCTTGGCTGAGTCTGGTTTAAGCCAACTCAACTTTATGTCCCCTCTGATGCTGGGTGCAATAGTCTTCAGACCTGTTTCTAAGCTCGTTGTTTTAATGTGGTTGGTACTTGAGACTCCCTCCCCAAGAATGAAATTTCAGCAAAATCTGTAATTTTTAGGAAAAGTTTCTTTTTTTTTTTTTTTTTTTTTAATCCGTATGTGCATCTTTGAAACTAGAGATTAACATGGCACAGATCCTGGCTGGGCGAGGGTGAGGGCTTTGGACATCACTGTGCGATGAGGTGGTCCCAAATCCCAGAAGATGCCAACATGTGCATCTCTGTGGGAGTTAGACATCCAGCTCCTGATGAGTTGAGCTGAAATGACTTTCCCAAGGGTTCTGGGGCACAGAAGATAGAAGATACCAAATCTCCCACCCAATGTTGAACTACCAGAGCATCTTGTCTCCCTCTTTAGTCTACCTTAACTAGCAACGAACTCACGGTAAAACCTTGTTCTTATTGGCTGGTTTAACACTGAAGTTGGTGTATTTCTAGGGTAATCACAAAAATGCATTGGCTTATTATTATTATTTTCAATGACGTTCTTATTTTCAGATAGCAACGTCCTGATTAGAAGGGACCTGCTGTATAAACAGCCATTGCCTTTCTTTGTGAAGAGATTATGTTTTGTTGTGCTTGTGGAAATGACTTCTGCTGCCATGTGTTGCCCTTTAAAAGCAAAGGAATAATAAATAAGCAACAAAAAGCCTCTCACTTAGATACGGTGCCTATTTGGAAGGAAAAATCAGGTTTGGTATGGTGTGCGTCGTTCAATTTATTTTATATTAATTTGATATCTTTTTTTTTTTTTTTCGGTGCAGCCTGAATAATTCCACATGTTTTCCCCCAAGGTTTGGACAGTAAAACTACTTGTCTGAGTCATCAACTAGATAAATAATTGGCAACTTCAAGGGCCCATCTCCTAAATCATTCCACAGTTGCTTGTGGCCCTAACAGAGCTTGGTTGCTTGTGCGCTCGAGTCAGCTGTAAAGTCTAATCTGGGCTTTCACTGGCCCCGGGAGACCAACAAACTGCCGATTATGGAGCCTCACGTCGGATTGTCTTGGCACATCTGCTGGAAGAACACAGTGAGCCGCTGGGGAACATGCGGTCAGGGCTGGTATTTATTGCCAGGGTGGAGGAGCCTTCCTGAAACGGGCACCCTGGGGTGCACACCTGGCACCCACACCACCCCTCCTGCAGGGAACTGGGGTGATTCCCTGCCTGGAGATGGTGGGGCTTGTCCTCCCCAGTGGGTCTCCTGAATCCGTGGCTTGGGAGGTGCTGACCTGCCGTGCAGGGATGCCTGGGGATGCCACGCTGGCCTCTGCGATTTAACAGGCTGATCCTGAAATGGGCCATCCCAGCGCCTTTATCTTCTCCAAAAGCAGATACCTGTCCCAGGTCCAGCTGGCCTGAATATAACCCCAACTCGTGGATCCTGCAGAGTAGCCCACATAGTGGGACAAGAGAAGCACAGCCTCGTGGTCTCTGTACATCCCCCCTCCTTGCTGGGCTCCAGCCACGTGTGACTATCGGGGAATTTAAGATGGGTATGTACCTGCTGCTTCATGCGTGGTGGTTATCTGGTTTCTGAGAGAGACATGAGTCCCTCTACTTGAATAAGAGTGATGTTGGCCTTTGGCTCTTCTGTCCCGGTGGGTTATTTCTAGCTTGGCTTCTTTTTTAGGGGTGCCACTTGGGTCTTCTGGAAATGGGATCCAAAATGTAACCCCACCATGGCTACAGAAGTCTCACTGCTGTCCTGGGGATGTAAGAGGAGCTGAACTGGATGCTCCCTTGCCTGGATAAGGGTTTTTTTGGGGGGGCTATGATTGCAGTTTAAAATGCGAGAAGGTGCCAAAAGCAGGATGAGAGACAGCTCAGTGGCGAAGTCTGAGCTTAAGGAAAAATAGTGTAAATCTGGAACAGACTCATCGTCTTCAGAGATGGCTCCAGGCTTCTCAGCAGGAGAGGCACAGCTTCTGCTGGACTGGAAAAATAAAGCAGCTCAAATGCCTCTCGTGAGAGGTCCTGGCCCCTTGGCTTGTATTAGGCATGTTTGGAGCAAGCCTGGTGCCTTGGGAGGAATGCCACTGAGCTCCAAGGAGGTCACTGGGGGTGGTGGGCATGGGGGGAGCAAAGTCCTCCCCTCCTTTGGATGGCATCAAGGAGTTAAAGGTAAGTGAAGCTGAAGGAGAATGAATAGATTATGCTTTGCTGGAAAGAAAGTGCACATTAACATGCTGCGATGTGCGACAGTGACACCCGGGAATGTTGAAACAGCTCATTGAGTTAAAGCTGAGCAAATTGGTGTGCTTTTGTGTATGTGTCCTCATCACAATTTCTTGACTTCTGCGGTGGAAACTTTGGACATGGGCATTCAAAGCCCACTCAGGTCCTTGTTTGACTGGTGCCTGGTTCGGACGCTGGTTGCAGACACCAACAGCATGGACACCAGTTTGTCTGGGGAGGTGACTGAGATCTTACAGTGGTGCTAAGCAGGAACCATAGTGCAATCCTCCTGTTTAATGTCTACATAATCCCAATTAATACAATGATGAGAAACTCAATGGGCACCTTCCTGCGGGGGCTAACCCCTGGTCTGCGATGGTTTGCCTTTGGTCCTCTCCATGCTTCCTCTTTTCCCGGGGAGAGAATTGTTTGTGCAGCGAGTGCTTAATTTTGGTAGGCTTTGCTCTCATTTTTCTTAACAGGATTTTGCTGCTTGAGGAATGGTTCCCAAAGAGGGCACACTGCGTGTCCGTGTACAGCACGTGCTGTGGGGGTGGGGGAGGGGAGGGACCTTCACCCAGGTCCTGGGAGTGTCTGGGGGGGTCCCAAGAGCTCATCAGCCATTCTGTGCAAGGGGGGAAGGAGCTGAGCCAGCCCCTTTGGTGATGGATATTTCCCATATAAATGGTTAACTCCCCTTTCCAACCAACTTAGAGGCAGCCACCGGGTCTCATTCTCTTCCCCAAGTGTCCTCTTGTACTTAATAGATGTTTTCTTACCTCTCCCTGCTCTCTTAGCATTTGGATCTGGGTCTAGGTCTAGCTTTTGCAGAGAACAGCTCTCTTCTCTATGCCTGCTCAGCTCCTTCTCTTCCTCTTATTCCAGCCCTGGAAGGACTGAGCTGGTTCCTGATCTCCTTGTGGGGCTAGAAGGTCCCTCCATGTACAGTGAACATTTGGTGGCGGAGAAGGGTAAAAAGCAGAGGACTGGAAGCAGCGTTTCGGCAGTCACTGCAACTGGCCGAGTCAAATTACGTGTTAAAGTTCGCTAGTTGTCAGTGTGTTTAGTATTTTGTACCATTATAAGACTTTTAGGAGTCCCAATGCAGATTTTCTATGTTTTGTTTGTTGAGATTTGTGTGTTTTTCTTGTAGAAAGAAAACTTGCCTGGCAATTTGCTGCATGGGTTTATGCCTTTTTTTTAATGTAAAGTGGAAACAAGCATCTGAAATCATTCTTCTCCTTCTGACAGCAACATCTGTAAAACCTTAACGCTGGAAGGAGGCAGGAACCAAGAGATTTATAACCCCCCACTGAAATATTGGAACGACCTTATTTCCCGGCAATTAGCTTTGCTCAAAACATTTTTGTTTCCTATTAGAAGCAATCCACTAACATTTACATTGATGTGTTTAATAGTTGTTGGCCATCTCCGAATTCAAGCAGGCAAGGCAGGAGGAGAGGGGAGGAACAGGCTTTGTAAACTGTGAGAGCGTTTGTGTTGCATCGTGTGTTTTGTTTGTTGATAGTGGTGAAAACATCCATCATGCTATGCTCCAGAACGGGGAATGACATATTTTGGGAAAGGGAAGAGAACTCGCGTTTGGCTAAAGCTTCTCTACCGCTGCAGTGTATCAGGACGAGCTCCAGTGCCTCTGCTGGAGAGTGGATCTTGATTCTGCTGAAACTCATGAAGAGTGGAGAGGTGAGGAGAGAAGAAGGTGGAGGGGCACCTACAGGGAAGCTGCTGTAGGAACGAATAAGGGCTCTCATGGTCAAGTGGTGATGAGTTAGGCTAAGGAGTGGGTGGATCACTCCCCTTCTTCAGCAGATGCAGCAATGTCCACCAGAGCAAGGAGCTGGTGACAGCAACTCCTGAGACCTCTCTGGGGAGGTCTGGGAGAGAGTTTCTCACAGCCCTCAGTAAGAAATGGATTTTTGGTTAGGTGGCTGGGTTGGGATTTTTTTGGTGTGGGTTTTTTTTCTCTCTCTCTCTCTTTTTTTTTCTTTTTTTTGGATGTTGAGAGTGTGATGTAGTGGGATGAAACTGAGAGTCGGATATTTTAGGTTGAGGTGCAACGTGAGGAAAGCATTAGGCTGAGCACACTGATAGCCTGGGTTGACAGTGGCGGTGAATGGTGCGACGGTATTGCCTGGTAGGAGCAGAGAAAAGAAATGCCTATTTTCTCCTTAGCTTTGAGATCAGGAAGATAAATCTTGTGTCTAGATAAGGTCCTGAGTGGATCTGAAAAAGATTAATGGTTTAATTGTTGAAAAAACACAGTTCTAGGGATGTTGAAACAAAGTTGAACTTGAAATATTGGGGATGTTTAAGGACAGTGTCTTGTTTCTTTGTTTTGAAATTATTAACGTGCCTTGAAAATTGAAAGAACAAAAAAAATGACAATTTTGGATAGTTAACTCGCTGTGGGATGTCCCTAAAGTGGAGAGCATGGAGGAGAAGCTTTCTGGGGAAACATTGTAGCCCTGCAGGTGATGGATGGTCCCCCTTGGCGTTCTACAGGGTTTTGTTGTTTATTTGCTTTCTGGAGGTTTCTTTCACCATGAGATACCATTTTGTGGAAGTTTGCTCCAGGATGGGCAGCAGATGGTGTCAACTCAATTTCATTTAAGTCGTAGATGATTCACTCACTTTGGCTGAAAATGAGCTTTTCCTGGCCCAACCGCTTTTCCAGCTATGCCACAGTTCCCCATCCCCTGTGCTGTGCAGTTGTAACCGTTTCATAAGGCTGAGCGGTTAGCTGGATAACCGAATGGCCCAGGTTAAAAACTAAGCCTTTTTGCAAGTGCGGCAGTGAACTGTAGCGTGGAGCTGCAGGCATCAAGGATGGCAATTTCTTAATCTGCTTTTGCCTTGGGAGCTAAGGTTTTATATGGTTATACGTGAATACTCAGCCATTCAGATGATGTCTCCCAGTGGCTGAGATGCTTTCCTCAGGCGTTTATGTGCTGAAATAGCCACGTAGTAGCAAAACCCACAGGTGCACCGCAGGTGGAGAGGGTCTTTTGGCAACCTTGGAGACAAAAGATGTGTGCCTTGAAGAGGCAACGGTTACCTGCCCTCTCTACCGCCCTGGGGACGTTGGCTGAGTTCTCTGTGGGATTTGGGGAGCCTCTGCTGACCCTGCCTGGTGGGGGGTGGAGGCTGATATATCTCTTTGAGGTATCGCAGCAAAGTCCACCTGGTCCATTAGTCTCCATAGATGGCTGGAGCATGACAACACAAGCTGAGGACAGGGACACCAAGCCTCCACCGGTGTGTGGAGGCACCAGGGGCTGAGATGAATGCGCCTCTCCTGTTTTTTGCCACAAGCTCGCCGCAATGCCTGCCGCGGAGGGAGGCGGCTGCTGTCAGTCGGCAGCCTGTCTCACTCCAGGCTTTCCTGGCACAAGTCTCTTCAGGCTCGCCTCTTTGTGCACAGTCTGATCATTCCTCCTCCGAGGAGCTTATTTGTCTTTTCTTTTTTTTCTTTCTGCGGGGCTGGGGCAGCTCCTTGCTTCCCATCCTTCCCTCCTGAGACACAGGCTGAAAAATCCCCCTCCTCTTCATGCCTTGGGCTGCCCTGGATGGTCCCTGCTCCACCAGCCCCCTGCACCAGCAGAAGCACCACATCCGAGCACTGTCAGGAGTGATGCTGTAGCTGAACACCAAGGGAGAGGAGGAGGAGGAGGAGGGATGTTTAGGAAACCATGTCGGTTCCCCCAAAAGGGGATAAACTGGCCACTGATCAACTTGTGCTGCTTTTAGCAGCAGAAGGTTACGTGCTGAAGCCAGTCACCCACTGGACTCTGGCGGGTTGTTTGGTTTGGTCCTTGTTCCCAGAGTATCATCTGGTCACAAATGATGGGTAGCTGGGAGAAAGGGTGCAGAGAAGCAAACTGGTCCCAATGCTTAAACAGCTGGTGGGGTTTGGGGAAGACAATGCTTTCATTTCACATGTGGCACCAAGGATTCACCCCATGCAGAGCTGTTTTGCTTACAGCTGGCCCAGGACAGCTTCTACGCGTTCCCCTCGAGACGGATGGTGCCCTGGTGCCCTGCCTCACTCCCCATCCACTGGACAAAGAGGCTTTTCAGCAGTGGATTATTCTGCTGGAGATATCATAATTCAAGTGTGTATTTCAACTGAAGGGTGTTGCTCTGTGCTTTTTGGGGTTCTTTTGTGCCAGGAACTGGCACACAATGTCTGGGAATGTCCCTTTTCTCCTTTCTTGAAGGGCAGGTTTCTTTTCACCTCCCAGCTGCAGGCTCAGCACGCAGATTTATTTGGGGCTGGGGATGTGTGCGTGCACGTGTTTTGTTTTTCTCTCTTTTTTTTTTTTTTTTTTTTTTTTTTTGAAAAAAAAATGTTTGGTG
>NW_009648332.1:5766841-5786019 GCF_000708025.1 Charadrius vociferus | reverse complement strand
TTTTTTTTTTTTTTTTTTTTTTTTTTTTTTTTTTTTTTTTTGGAAAGAACATTGTTGTGGCAGCCGACAGCTAATCCTAAATTTGGGATACCTGACATCGTGATGAGAAAACAAACCTTCCTGCACTTAAAATGAGTGACAGGCCAGGTTTGGCCCCAGCAACCTTCAGAACTGGTTTGACCTTGTAACCAGACCTCCTGGGCTGACTGACAGCTTTTTACAGCCGCATTAGAGCTGAGCTGACCTTGTTTATCTGGAGATTCACCTGGGAGACAGCAGACATGTCCAGGGATATTAAGTCTCAAGCTGAAAATGTTTGCTCAGGTATTAGAGGGAGAGTTAATTTAGACTGAATACCTCCTATGTGGCACCAGCCGCTGCTCCAAGGGACAATGCGCCCCTCGGCCGATGACAGTTGGTTTAGACTTTCTTTAGAAATTGGAGTCTCCTTCGAGTGGAGCCTTGCGGAGTCCTTCAACTTGCTCTGAATTTCCATTCATGTTTAATATATTTGGGGGGTTGGTAAAAAAGAGCCCAGGTGCAGGTTAGTAATCCCTGCAGAGGAGTCTTGCTGCTGGCACCAGGGGAAATGTATTGGACTGGAGAGATTCACTTTTATTTTATAAAATGTGACACATGAGCTGATATCTGTCCCAAGTAGCTGTGTGGCTGGTGTCCTCTTTCTCTGATACCCACCAAGCCCTTCTTTCCCACACTGGGGGATGCGCTTCCCCTGCCACAGCGACTCAGGAGGTGGCTGGGGACCAACAATTCTTCTCCTTCCCTTGTGTGGACCCAGAACAAGAGGACCAAGCACTGGAGATACCCTCCTCCTGCACCTTGAGGATGGGCAAAAAGGGGCGCCCAGCAGCTGGTGCTCGCCCTGTCTGCCCCTATCTACACAGCTGGCAGCGTCCAAGGGATGCTGCCTGAAGCCTGATCCCCCTCCGATGTCACCCAGGGAACTAAGTCATCTCAGCAGAATAATTTCACCTGCTGTGGTTGCAGAGGTTGAAACCTCTGATTTACAGCAGCGTGCATGTGCTCTGAGCAGGTGGTACAGCCCTCCTGCAGCACCTCTGGACTCCAGGGGAGATGATTCTGGATGCAGGGAGACCTTGGGATTTTGTTTTTCTAATTATTTCTTTGGGCTTGTGGATAACTAACAGTCCTTCATGTGTGCATGAGTGGTCCTGGCTGCATCCCATCCCTGGGGAAGACCAAGTTTTGCTGTTCCTCAAGGTCAGACAGGCACCTTTGCTGCTGGTCTTCCCCAGGTTTTCCTCAGCTGCTTTTTGTATCGGATCACTACCAGTCCCTCCCTTTTCAGATTACTCTGAAAAGCTGCTTTTCCTCCACAGGGACCTTTTCAGGAATGAAGGTTTCATGTGCTGGTATCCCACATGTGGGTGTCTAGTCTCTGCTGGGTGAGGCTGGACTCACAGGAGAGAGGCAGATGGTGGCTTGGGGGAAATCTGGAGCTGATTCTTGGTCACAACACAGATGTCCATGGTGTGATATCCCTCACGGATGGAAGCCCTTCCCTGGTGTTGAAGGAAAGACTTTGTTTAATTAATCTTAGAGTCATAGAATGGTTTAAGTTGGAAGGGACCTTGAAGATCATCGAGTTCCAACCTCCCTGCCATAGGCAGGGACACCTCCTACTAGACCAGGTTGCTCAAAGCCCCATCCAGCCTGGCCTTGAACCCCTCCAGGGATGGGGCATCCACAACTTCTCTGGGCAACCTCTTCCAGTGCCTCACCACCCTCAAAGTGAAAAATTTCTTCCTAATATCTAATCAAAATCTACCCTCTTTCAGTTTGAAGCCATTCCCCCTTGTCCTATCACTATGTGCCCTTGCAAAAAGTCCCTCTTCAGCTTTCTTGTATGCGCCCTTCAGATACTGGAAAGTTGCTATAAGGTCTCCCTGGAGTCTTTTCTTCTCGAGGCTGAACAACCCCATCTCTCTCAGCCTGTCCTCATAGGAGAGGTGCTCCAGCCCTCTGATCATCTTCGTGGCCCTCCTCTGGACTCCCTCCAACAGGTCCATGTCATTCTTATGTTGAGGGCTCCAGAGCTGGTCTCAGTATTCCAGTTGGGGTCTCGCGAGAGCGGAGTAGATGAGCAGAATCACTTCCCTTCCCATTTTCCCTGCTGGTATTCCCTGGTATCACCACCTTTATCTCCTTTTCTGCTCAGGTTTTGCTGCTGCCTTCCCTCTCCCCTCCCTCATACACATTTGGAAACGTTGGGGTAATAGTTTGCTCTCTGTATCTCTTACTTTCACCTTGGCACTGGATTTTTGGGTCCCAGCTAAGGTGAGAAGTTAAAATGTCTGACCTGTGTGGGAGAGAGAGCCTTTTTAGGATCCTCACAGAAGCAGGAGAAGCTGAAATCTCCTGGGAGGGAAGCCTGAAAGCAGCTTTCTCTGCATTTTTGCAGAGGTGTGGCAAGGGATGCTTTTCTTTAACTGTCTTGTACTTTCACAGAAATTTTGAGACCAGATGGGACAACTTGAAATCCCTTGTTATAGACTTGACTTCATTCAAGTATCACATATTGTGCTTAAGGATGAAGTTGGCTGCTGCTCTGCAAAGGGACAGCCAGCAGCCAGCCACCGAGCGTCCTGCCTGGGGAGCAGCGCGAGAGCTGTGTCCCTTTCCCCTGCACCGCTTCTACATAGCTCAGGGTCTCGGGTCCCGAGGAACCTCCCCTGGGATACCCAATCACTCTCTCCTGAGATCTCCAATGCCCCCATAGTTACAGATGCTGCCCAGAGGGAGGAAAGCGCAGATGAAAAGCTCCCAGGGAGGAGGTGGTGGTGCATCTCACAACTGAAGAAACAGCAAGAGGCTCTTTAGGTTATGCAAGCATCCCAAATCCTGAATATTTGTTTCTCTTCCTGACCCACCCTACTTTACCTTCCTCTGTGTCGAGCTCCGGCAGGTCTCTAAAGGCAGTAAGTTCCCAAGGGCAGGAAAAGCTCTTCATACCAACCTGGAAGGATGCCCACGCTAACTGACGTTCCTACAATTTCCCTCCTGGGAGCTGGTGGGAAATGTAACCTGAAAGTGCCCTCTGGATGCGCGGATCCTCAGCACGGCGTGGACACCGCTGTCAGTCCCTCCTGAGCTGGTCTGCCCTCGGTAACGAGCCCAGCAAAGAGGGGAAGCATTGAAGCAGTTTGGCCTGGAGGGCTGGAAATGCGGCTGCTGCAGCGTGAAGCCTCCCTGTGCCGGGGGAGGCTGGGATCCTGCTGCCGAGCTATTTATTTAAGAAAAAAAATATTATCATTTCAGGCGTTGGCAGCGTGGGGTGTATCGGCCATTGTATCAAAGATGTGGTTTTAATGCACTTTCCTCCGCTTAAATGCTATTTGCCTTCTCCTTCAGGCAATTGAATTTAAGAAAACTCTGGTTGCCCAGGTTTTGTTGAACAAATTGGCCCCTCCACACACAATTCCCAGGAGGAGCCAGCTCTGCAGAAACTCTGGGAGCTGTCACTTCAGTGCATGGCTGGGACAGGCTGAACGGATTACCCAGCTCTGCATCGTCTGCTCTTTTATCTGTCTCAAAGCAATGGGAAGCCAGGAATAACCCCCCGGGGTTCCTCTGAGCCCGGCGTTTCTGGAGCCCGGGGTCAGATGACTGTTATTGTAGCTAAAGGTGTTTAACCCCAATTGATTTTGACAAGCCCTATTAGCAGATCCCCCAATTACTTATTGGGTTTTCAGAGGAACGTTGTCAATTTAAGGCTGGATGCTCTAACCTGAGCGCTGCTGACAGGACGCAATGGGTACCAAAGCTGCTGCTGCAGGAGTCGATGGGAAAAACTCCCCATCAATCTTCAGGGCCAAATTCTGACCCTTCCCCAGGGCCTGGCAGCTCTCGAACATGTCGGAGTCAGCCCCGGAGAGTAATGGGCTGGAATGAGATGTATGAAGACTCCTACTCTGCAAAGCACCGAGCATCCTTGGAGCAGCCCTGGGTTGGGCTTAAAGCCCAGGTGACCTGTTTGCAGGGCAGCTGCCTTCATCCTGATACTGGGGAATGGCGCAGGAGCCATGGGACCTGGTGCAAAGCATAGCAGAGTCCCTGGAAAACTGCCCAGAACAGGCTAAGGGTTGTTCCTGCTCCCCTTCAAAACTGATTTGTTCCCCAGCTGGGTCCTGGCTGGTGGAAAATGGAGCTGAGGGAGTCGGGTACCACTGGCTGGTGGTGGTGGCTGCAGGAGAGAAGGGAGATTGCTCTGCATCTTTGCATGCTCAAAACCAGTGTTTATTCCATTGTGCTCATTTTGGAGGAACAAACCCGGGCGGGCGGGCCCTGCCACTGGGCAGGCAGAGAAACTGCACAGAGACTTGAGGAGAGGCTGAGAGAGTTGGGGCTGTTCAGCCTGGAGAAGAGAAGACTCCAGGGAGATCTTATTGTGGCCTTCCAGTACCTAACGGGGGCCTACAGGAGAGCTGGGGAAGGACTTTTTACTAGGGCGTGTAGTGATAGGACGAGGGGGAATGGGTTTAAACTGGAAGAGGGCAGGTTTAGATTAAGCATTAGGAAGAAATTTTTCGCTATGAGTGTGGTAAGGCACTGGAAGATGTTTCCCAGAGAGGTTGTTGAGGCCCCATCCCTGGAGGTGTTCAAAGCCAGGCTGGACATGGCCTTGAGCAACCTGGTCTAGTGGGAGGTGTCCCTGCCCATGGCAGGGGGGTTGGAACTCGATGGTCTTCAAGGTCCTTTCCAACCTAAATCATTCTATGATTCTATGACTTGTCTCTGCAAGAAATATCAAGCGAGGAGCTCTCTAAGGCTCATATCCGAAAGCCGATTGAGATGGTTTGGGCATGAATGTGAGTTATGTACCTAGGTAATCTCAGAATATCTGGGCTTAACAGCACTGCAGAATTTTTTAATTTTTTTTTTTTTTTTTTGTAATGCAGCAACTGGGAAATAAAAGCATCATCTAAGGAAAGAAATCACTGCATTAGTCTAATGTTTTAATGAAGTGCTGTGCTGTATTGCTGTGCGGGTCAGATGTAGGCGTTTGTAGGTGGCAGGCAGCAGCCTGCTTGTCACCCGTCCTGGGGCAGGGAAATGTGGCTGTTACGTGTACAAATACAGTTTAGCCCGAAAATTGCTTTCAGGCAGCAAAACAAACAGCCTCTTGGAAGCCCTGCAAGTTTCACACTTGCTTTTGCGTCTTGGTTGCTCAGGGAGAAGAGTCACCCGCTCGGGGAAAACAAACAGCCGGCATCGCCTGCTCGGCTGGGGGCTCGCACGGGTTCTACTGGAGCTGACGAGAGACTGCGACGAGTCCTCTGGGAGGTTTTGTAACAAACACCTTGTAAAATGCAAATATTTGGATAACGACGTTCACAAGTTACATGCCAGGCCAAGGAACAACTGCTCACGTTTTTTTGCTGGTTGTTTGGAACTTAAGGATGAACTTAAGGGTTTTGCAGGGACAAAAGCATTGAGTACACTGTTTACAACCAATACGCTCATCCCTCAATTAGTGGACAGGTTTGAGCCATTTACTTAAAAGAGAAGAGACCCTAGTTAATCAGAATTCTATTCTTAATAGTTTCTTAATAATTTCACAGCATTTCATAACTGTGTCTTGTTTTCTATTATGGGCACAATTGCATTAAGTGTGCTCACTCCCCATGTACTACCTCTGAAATTAATTTTCACTTTGAAAACTGTTCATATTCTTCCAAATAAAGGATCATATTTAAACGGAAAATATTTCTTTCAGATGATTGTTTTCAAAAGAACCAGTTCCTTGCCTTGTTTTGGGTTATTAAAGTCTTTTTGGTTTTATTGCAGGCTCAGCCTCCAGAAAGTTGGGCAACGGAGGCTGCTGTAGGTGTTGGAAAGTACTCAAGGATAACTTTGGTGATCAATGTCCTGTGTAACGTTGGTCAAGTCACTGAACACCTAATGGTAAGGAGGCCCTTTATGATGATTTTGGGGGGTTATTAGTTATCTGAAACTGTGTCTCTGGTCTCTCTGCTTGTCTGTGGTATGTGAATAAAGGCAGGAGGAGCTGTGCTGCTCCCAGCCTCACCAACCTGCTCTGTGTTCTGGTGGGCTCCAAGTGTCTGAAGGCACTGGATGGTTTCATCTCCATACTGGAGCTCGTTGACCTCTAGCACCGGAGATCTCATGCCCCGACCCGCTCAACTCGCGTTGTGCTTTTCACCCAGCGACCCCAAACCACGGAGGTGCTTGCATCCCTCCGTGGGCGCAGAAGTCACTGCTTCTTCTCCAAGCACTTGGCTACCCTCAGGACTCTTGATTTACAGCCGTGTGAGCATGAGGAGAACGGGGCTTTGCCTACACCCGCTGCCAAGCAGGCAACAGAGCGCCAAGGCAGTGGTGTGGCTGTGGAGCCGTTTATGGGGTGCTCAGTAACATCCCATCGACTTCTCGTGGGCTCAGCGCCAGCTTGAACCAGGCCACAAAAGTGACCTGCAAAGCTTTGCCTTAAATGTTATCTCTTCTCCCACCAACTGCGCTATTCGGGGCCATGCCGATATCGATGAGAAAACTCATGGTGACGGCTGGGGCAGAAACAAATTGCTTTCCCACTAGGGAAAGGTCGTCTGTGAAATTTCATGGACAGTCCCCCCATTTGCTAAACACCCCTTTCCCCTGGTCTTCTTTTTTTTTTTTTAATTTTATTATTATTTTTTTTTGGTGTGTGTAATTGCGTGTCAGACCAAGTGCACTCAGAATGTGAGCAGGGTCTGATACAAGGAGGGTGAAATGAGATAATCCATGTTTTCATCATCCATAGGCCTCTCTTTTCACGGGCCGTGGGCCGTACTTTATTAGGCTGAGCAGCTCTGGGCCTGCAAGAAAGAGGAGCCCTTTCTCATCCCGATGAGAATAGTGCAGTGAATGGATTCCAAGTGTTTACTCAGCATTTGTCTCGTGGTTTATCAAAGGAATGAGGAGGAGGTGCCGACAGACCTTTTGTCCCACTGATGTGTTATGACAATGTTCCATGAATATGCAGAATGGCAGAAGGGATTAGGGCCAGTACAATTCCCCTCCGGCGCTTTTTTTTTTCCTTTTTTTTTTTTTTTTTTTTGCCTGGGATGTTCAGGGGTTTAAGAGTGACCTACTCACAGTCAGGGCACTAAACATCAGATTTTCCTACAGATAGGGGTGTAAAAATCCCACACTTGTCCAAAGCTGTTAGCATCTGACTTGAAGGTTGGGCTGTCTTAGTCACTAGCTGCTCTTTATGAAATTTCGGCTGGCAGGAGCTGCCTGGCTGAAAGCTTTGTGTTTTGGGAGACATGGAGATATTGGGGCATAATTAAAACTTGAGTCAATCAGTGACACGTGAAGCCCAGGCCAGTGGTGATGTGACTGCTGCTCTCTAGTCTGACGCTGTTGGTGTAGGCTGGCAATGGTACCACACTGTGTTTTTCTGTTGCTTCCCAGAGTCCTGGTCCAGGAGGGTTTTTTTATGATTCCATAAATGGTGCTGACTTTGGGCACGGATGCTCTTCATGCTCCGTGTGCCATTTTGGATGGATAAGTTAATGAGTTAACCCTTGAAACACACCACTGAGGCAGGTGATGAACGCTATCTCTGTTCTCAATATGGAGAAACTGCAGTAGGATGGTGAGAGCAGGCACATCGCTCCACACCACCAGAGCGCTGGGCATAAATCCAACCTTTCCTCTTGTGTTTATGACCCTTTGCCTCCAAATAACTCTGCTGAGCAGCGGTCAGCAGCTGTCGACCCATTATCAAGGCTGGTAATGCGTTTCTTCTATGTAGTTGAGTAGAGGTCTTCCAGCTGAGAAATTACCCTCCCTTGGTTTCCTACATGCCAAGAATCTTTTCTGTCCTGCTCCCCAAGTGGTCTGTGGGGGAGCTCCTCAGATACGTAAGGGGAATGATGACTTTGTGTCCTGGTTGGGTCTTACCCTTGGAAGAAGGCTGTTGGACATGCTCATCACTGGTCTGATCTTGCTCTGGTCCAAGTCAACAGATCAAAGTGCTGCTGAGAGCTGTTAAATCCACCTGAAATCTCCCCCACCCCAACGAGAAAGATGAAACTAGCCTGTTCCACCCTTGCTGCATACGGGTAAACTGTTTGTTTAGGGCCTTTCCAGCACGTCCTGCCTTTCTGTTCAGGGTTTTGGTTGCTCTGTGGAGGATCTGAAGGACATTTGGTCTGGGTCAGATGAGAGGTGGGACATAGCCTGCTCTCATCAAGCTCATGGGAATCACCCTGACTGTGATGACCACAGCACCTGCTGTGGGGACATCCAGCAAAAATAGCCACAAGAGGGAGGCAATTGCTGTCAGCTGCTCCTTTACGGGAACATTTGTGCAGCGATGCTCTGAAGGTGGGCAAGGACACCAAGTTGTACAGGGCTGCTCTGCTGTTGCCCCCATGGCATGCGTGGTGTGCAGGGCTCTGGTCTGGATCCCGTGTAGAGCGCCCCATGACAGGCTTAGCCTGAGGCCACCATTGCCACCAGTTTTCCCCAGCATGGGTAGGAATGGCAGGGGCAGGTCTTCACAACCATCAGCCTGAACGAGGCCTGCAAGACCTTCTGGGCCATCAGGTCTCCGTTTGCAGAACAAGGTACTTTCTGAGTGTGGAGCTGCCAAGTTTGTAATTTGAGTGTATGTAGAGGAAAAAGCAAAGAAAGAGGCAGACCGTCCTCGCAAGCCCTGGCACTGGCTGTGCTGAGGTACCGCCTGCTATTGTGGCATGCTTATTCTGCTTGCTGAAGTCCCTCTCCACCCACTTGGGAACACAAGCAATAATTAGGTTAACGAATTTTGATACAATTATCCCAAGCCCAGCTCTTGGCTGGTGGCCCCAAAAGGGCAGTTGGCAATGGCTCCTGCTGATGGAGGGTGCATGCTGCGATTTCCTTGCCGGAGAGGTTCTCAGTCAGTCTTGCGTTTGGTGGAGAACTGACTACCTATCTCCAGAGGCCAAGGACCACTGCCCAGCTGGTGCTGACATCCTTTCTGTGGGGTCTGGTCAGCACTGGGATGTGGTCCTGGCAGCCGATGATGAGGGATCCAAAGCACCTTGGGCTTGTTACTCAGGCCAACCGAACTCTTGAGACTGGCTTCAAAAGAAAAAGGATGTTTTTCCTCATCTGCCTGCTTTCACCATCTTTGGCAGCACTGTATCTTTCTCTGCCCTCTCTGGGTGTGCGTGAAGGATCACGGTTTTCACGTTGCCCTCTGCAATCAGGATTCCTCAGCTGTGGGTTATTAAAAAAAAAAAAAAAAACACCCAAAAAACCCAAACCAACCCACAATTAAATGGGAATAAATCCGTCTCACTCTGAGAAACCTGTGATGAAAACACAAGGGTTGGCAGCCCTGGGAAGGAGGCCAACCTCAGTCCCACAGGACACTTACAGCACAGACAGCTGACTGTTGAAAAGGCTTTCCATCCTCATTTGCTCATCTTTTATCCTCTGGGATTTTGTTGACTGCTGGAGGCTGCGTCTGGCCCCCGTTTTCTTAGGGGGAGGCTAAATGGTGGAAGAACAAACCCATGGCGGCTGCCAGCCTCTGGATTTTGTGGCTCTACAAGGCAAAGCCATTAGGACCCATTTGCAACCAGCTAACTCTGTGGTGGAAGCTGCTGAACTCTCCGGTGGGTGCTGGCATGCTGCTGGCCGCTCGCCGGGGCTCCTCTTAACCCCTTCGGCCCTGTGGTTAAGTACATATCTCAAATATCTCAGTGTCAATGTGCTGTTCATCTGGGACTCGAGAAAGTTCTCACTTCCACTCTGCCTGAGCACGTTTGTGCCCCTTAGGACTGATTTTCATTGCTGTTTAGGTTTTTTCTTTAAAAATTTTATGGCAGGATGCAAATCCCGGTTCGCATTGACTCGGATGGGAGTTGGGTTCCTAAATTGCTCTTCCAAACCTCTCCCAAATTCTTTATGCTGGAAAAATGATGACCAGATCCTGACCTTTTTTTTTTCTTTTTTGACCCACTGCCGTGCTTGCTCCGGCTTTCCTGTGTGTCTCCCCCTGCCTCAGTTTCCCTCCTTGTGTGGTGGTGGGCAAGATGCCCGTTTTTGATCTTTTAGGTCTTTGAAGATGAAATATGCCTACTGAGAGAGGCACAAGGCAGGAAAATTTGTGCAAAGCTTGTGCACTCTGAGTTTGGTGAAAAGAAACTGTATAATATCCAGTCATCCTTACATCTTCCAAAGAAGAGTGTGTAGCACAGCAAACTGACGGAGAAAGGGGAAAGGAGCAGTTGATGCTTGGTTTTGTCTCCTGACATCCCCTGTGCCTGCAGAAATCTGTATCAGGCCTACCCCTGTTACCTCCTGGAGACCTTCAACTGCTGTTTTCTAGTTGATGGTTTCATGCCACTTTGAAGGGGATTTCTTCCCATAACACTAAGGGACACCACCTCCTTCCCAGCCTGGCTCCCATTGCGAAGCTCTGCTGAAGTATTTCATTCAACATTTCCTCTGCAAGAACAAAACGTCCTCTTGGACATCCTTGGGGAAAGTAATCCCTCCTTTCCCCTGGACCTAAGCATCTCTGGTCTCAGTTGACCTGCCACGCTTCACAGACAGCCCTTTTGCTGCTGACTCCTCTCCTCTCAAGCCCGTCAGATGGAACAGGCAGAGGAAAAGAAGGTGAGAATCTCTGGCTGCAGTAAAAAATGAAGGATCTTGTGCTGTTTCACCATGGGCTTTTCATTCAGGAAAGTCCACCACAGAGTCCATTGTTTGTCCATTCCTATTCAAAAGCTAAATTATGAATGTTCAGAGGGAACTTAACCTGTATGGTTAAGCCATCAGCTCCATCCTATAGAGTCATGGTAAAAATGTGTTTCATGCAAACAAAAACTAAACGCACGCAATACATGCAGGGTAACTCAAACAACATGATGGATGTGGGAAAATCTTCCAGAGACACTGATTAAATGTGTCGGCAAAGTCAACAGGAGTATGTTTTTTGGTTCCATCAGAGAGTATTTGAACTCTGGTCCCAATTATGCCACTGGCTTGCTGCTTTACTCCAGATGACTCAGACATTTATGCCCAACTTTCTATCTCCATTTAGAAACGGGCAAAATAATTTCTGACCTTTCACAGAATCTCCTACATTGGAAAAGACCTGTAAGATCATCTAGTCCAATCATTAACCTAACACTGACAAGCCCTCCACTAAACCATGTTCCTGAGCACTATATCTACATGACCCTGAAATACCTCCAGGGATGGGGACTCCACCACTGCCCTGGGTAACGTGTTCCAATGCCTGATGAAATTGCTTTTCCCCAAGGGCATATTGTACTGGATGTTTTTAAAGAAGGGTGTTTAAGGTTGACATCATGTGGTCTCTGATCCATGCTCATGGGCCTCCCTTAATGCCGAGATGTGGGGTGGGTTGAGCTCTCTTCCAAGCTCAGCTGGTGACGGAGGTCAATGTCCTGTTTTGCACCTATCCTGATGGGTAACCAGGATCCAAGTCAGGCTGCAAGTCCAAATCCATCTCCCTCATTGTTTATACTCAAGGTGGCCATACCAGATGGAGTTTTTATTGCTGACCTTCTAGATGAACCCTGAGACCTCTTCAGCCTGCTACCTTGTCAAAAAGTGCAGTTCCTCTCAAGCACGGTATCAACACTTCTGATCCAGGCTACAATGTGGCTGTGAGTTGGCAACATGAAGAGAGAAGAGGCAGGACCATCAGGAGTGCGGGTGCTTTGGGCCTTTCTCAAGTCCACCCCTGTGTGGACCAGTGGGGTTTCCTGCCACAAGATGGGCAAATTGGTGACGTGTGCCATAGTGCCTGGGGTGAGGACTGTGAGCAGGGAAAGTGAGCTGCAGGACAGCCCTGGGAACTGCAGGCATGAAGACAAAAAGACAACAGAAAGAAGTACGAGGGGCTTGGAGCCCCAGTGGAGAGAGGTCATGGCCCCCACAGCTCACCCTACTTGGAGGGGCTGAGGAGGTACAAGTGCTGCTTTGGGGGGAACTAGCCTTCCTAGGTCATAGGGTTGGCCAAAATATACATTCTGTTTCTCAACCAAACAGAAGCAATTCAGCAAAGCCCACATCTCGACTAGCCAGGATGCAGCTGGGGCACCACTGCAGAAACAGAAGTGATGTGGTGTGGTCCTCCAGAACAGCTCCTCCAGAACAAGCAGCGATGGATGAACCCCAAACACTATCCCCAGGCCCTCAGCTCTGACAGAAACCACCCAGGATCTGGATGCCAGCGCCAGCTGCCTGCCTGTCTCAAACACTGTTGTGATATGGAGATTCTCATCTCAGCTGAAGGACACCGGTGTCCACAGCACTTCAGAAGTGGCAGGTGGAAATGAAATAACTGAATCTCTGTGGATCCTCAAAATACAAAAACATCTGGGTTGATTCTCCCAGCCCCAGGTAGCACCAGGCAGGGAAGGTTTTGGCTAGGAGGAATGTGAGATAAACACTGTGATTCATACTTGTCCAGTTTGATTTGAACCCGAATCACCTCTCTTGCCTTCTCACGAGGAAATGATGTGATGAACCCTGACCTGTCATGGCTGGAGACCCTTTTCCTGCACCGCATGCACTTTGAAGTCATTGCATGAAATTTTAGTTATTGACAATTTGTGGGGTGGTCTCAAAGGCAGATGAGATCTTCACGACTTTGGCCAAGTTGTCTCCCCTCCAGACAAGCAGCTTCACCAACACAGACATGTGGTGAGATGTCCCCTTTTTGAGCAGAAGGGCTGGGTAGTGGCCAGGCCATCCCCTTTATGCCTGGGGAACTTGAAGGTAGGTGTCTTGCTCCTGGACTTGCCTATTCCCTTGCCCGGCTTTAGGATGCCCAGCAGAGGCATTGTGCTTGGCTGCCAGCCCCTGGTTCCCCAGTCAGCACTGTGGGCCTTGGAGACCTCTCTCCACAACAGTAAGAGAGCATGTGAGCTGGGTGGGAGGATCTCTGCTCTTTTTCCCCCCAGATCACCACCATCATCTCGTGCCTTTGCCTTTGCACCCTGGCTGGGATGCTCTCCCCACTCCCAGCACTGCTGTTGTCCCCACCATCTCAGGAGACCCGATATCCTACCCAGCCTCCATCCACCGGGTCCCACCGGTTTGTGGGGTGCCCCATACCTCCTGCTGAGGTTCATGCTCTGCCCACACTACCAGGAGGGGATTGACAGTGGTGCCTGGCTCGGCTGAGGGGATTAAAGGCCCTTTGTTTCAAAAGCATTTTAAGCGGTGGGAAAAAAAACAACCTGCCAACCTGGCTGCAAGCAGATTGGGCTGAAGGTACAAGACAGAGGGAAATTTTCCATGACAGAGGTGTGCTCCTGGCCTAAGGGAAGGGAAAAGGCTATTAGAGTTGGAGTGAATGAAATCAGTGCTGGCAGGAGCATTAAACAGAGGAAAAAGAGAGCGGGTAGTGAGCTAGCGAGGTGGGATTTTAACCGTCTGTCTGGGCTCGCAGCTAATTGGTCTGGTAGTTGTAAGAGAGTAATAAATGGTTCAAGGAAAAGGGAAAATTTTGCAGTGAAGTCCTCGCTTGGGAGCTCTGGTGTGCAGCATCTGGGGCACTTGGGCATCAGTTCCTTGATTTCATTGAAAAACGCACGCCTCGGCAGGTTTTGGGGGGGTAGATGGAGCCGTGGTGTAGACAGGGTCTGTGCGGCAGAAACACCTCTTGCGTGGCAGCTAACAAGCACTGGGGCAGAGGAAGAGTTTCCCAGCGTGGGGAGGGCTCGGGCTAACGTGTGGGGTCAGGGAGAGCGAAATAGTGTGGGAGTGAACTCCTGCTGCCAGCGCCCGTGTCCAGGCTGTTTTCCTGCCTGTTCCTGTCCCGTTCTTGTGATCCTCAGATGGATTTGCAGTGCCTTTTGGCAGACCCAATGGGCCAGGTTCTCCTATGGACCTGCCTGCCTATTTATGTGGTGAGAGCATCAAAATTTCTGGGGAGGGGCCATGGGTGAGCCTTGCAGAATGACTCTCTGAGCTTTAACCAACCCACCTCGCAACCTGTGAAAAAAACTGGGAATCTCGGCCAGTGTGCATCAGCGTTTTGTCAGGAAGGGAGAATTTTTTTTAAGGAGAATTGGAGGTAGTTGGGAAGCAGGGGATTGAGGTTTCTTGTGGAGGTTTGCTCTTGCAGGGGTTGTCCCCAGTAATTTGGTTTGATGGTTCCTTCTGGTTGTGGCACAGCCTGGATCCTTCCAGGATAGAAGGATGGTCAGAGGACAGTCAAAGCTGTGCCCTGCTCAGAGCAGCATATTGGTAAGGCACGTTCACCAAGAGATGTTTTTTGGACCTGTGCTGCTGTTGCATTGCGACGACTGTAACAGCCCCTTTGGGTTTCTAGAGTGTTTAATATCGCGTTATAAAACCAAATATTTAAATTCTCCTTACGAACCCCATGCACTACCCACGCTTTGCTCTTCTCAGTGTGTTGAAGCCACCAGGGCAGGACGGCTGAGCCACCAGGGAGGGGGACCAGCTCAGCCTGCTGCTTGTGCTTGGCCTTTTCTTAGGCTTGGGTTTTGGCCATGAGGTACAGACCTGGGGCAGGCAGGAATTTTGGGGGTTGGGTTTTTTTTTGGTTCCAGGAAAAGGGAAAATTAAATGTTTATTCACCCCAAATATTGAGGTTTGTCTTGAACAAAAAAAAAAAAAAAAAGCACCAAAGTTTATAGAAGCCAACTGTCTAAAGCTCCAAAACAAATTTTGCCCCTGAATTGTGGTTTTCAATAGCTCAAAACCCTTAGCATCTTTTTTGTTTTATTTCAAGTTTAAACAAATAGATGCTTCTGTTAAGAATATTTTTGGTAAACAGACAACAAAAAGGTGGGGTTTTTTGTCCCATTCCCTTCATTTCCATAGGAATAAAAGAAAACTTCATAATTTTTATATAAAAAAGAATCTGGGGGAGAAAATCTTGACTTGTTGTAGTGAGAAAACAACTTCCCTACGAAGTTGAAAAATAGCTTGCTTTTTTTTTTTTCTTTTGGAATTTTTCCCTGTTGTTCCCCAGCTTGGTAAATGCTTTACCTGTACTTTTTGTGAAGAAATCATTTTGCCTGGACCTTGCTGCACGATTTCCTACAAATACATTAGCGACTCAAAGAGTTAGTTCTCAGGAAGTATTTATTTGCTTTTGTTATCCCCTTCCTGTGTCTTGAAGAAATGGAATATCTCAGGAAGGGTGTTTTATTGTGGCTTCTTTGACCCCAAGCTGTCATTGCCCAGTGTCCTGGGCTGGTTTTTGCATGGCTGCTGATCCTGTAGCTGAGCAGTGTGGGGCCCCAACTCCTTCACGTGTGCTAGTTGTGGTTACAAGCCACAGAGTTGACCCTCTGTGTCTCCTGTTTTGCTCTTGTTGCTGTTCGCCATCACACATTCCTCCTCTGAGAGGTGGTATCCCACGAAGGAAATCTCCCAGGACAAAAGGATTCCCCCCCCCCCCCCTCAGATGTAGTCACCTCATCCTAAGGATGTGAGCTCCTAAGTGAGAGATGGGATTCAACTTCTGGTGGCAAAGTCTTCCCTTCATGCAGAGTAGTTGTGGTGGAAGCGACTCTCAAGCTTCTTCTGAGGGTGTCCATCTGGGAGGTTGGAGCACGGATGGATTCAGATAGGGATGTGCTGAGGGTGGGAATGGGCCCGACTGCTGTTATTTCAAGGCAGTGGTACTCATGCAGCTTTCAGCCAAGGAAATCCCTGAATGTTGGTTGTTAGTAAGATGATGGCCATGCTAAGAGCACCATCAGCAGGTCACGTATCATTGAAGCATCCCCCAGAGGCCATTGTCAGCTTGGAGGCCGGAGGACATTTTGGACTGCTTAGTCCTTGGAAGGGAACCAGAGAGGTCTTCACTCCCAAGGCCCCCACCCCCTTTTCCTCCTTGCACATCCCGGGGATGGCTCAGATACTGATCATGCTGCTTCATGACTAAGGGGAGCGCTCTGCAAACAGGGATGCTCCAAACACAACTCTCCCCAGCGCAGATATCTAGGCTGTTGTTTCATTTAAGACAGGGCAAAACCACTGGTTCCTCAGCATGGCCACATTAAAGAACGTGAACATTCTCCCAGTTACCTCTATACTGAATGCGGTTTAGCAGAAAATTGCTTTGTTTTGGGGCAAGCAAATGCGTGGCGTTTTAACAGGTTGCAAAGAGCAGCTTGGAAATGTGGCCTGGGTACCACTGATGTAATACTTGCCTGGGCACACAGGGTGTTTTTAGAAAAGCAGCTCTTGGAGGTGCAACAACAGCCCCGTTCCTCTGCAGTGAAGCAAGTTCACCCACGCTGTAAAGTGATTTGTGAGCGTGACATTTCTAAAGGAGGCTGCAGCTCCAGCGCAAAACAGTTCAGGCGCTGGAGGTAAAAGAGCAGTTGAAATCTCTCTGCATACTCAATTAGGATGAACTGATGCAGAAGGCAGCAGATGCTGGCGAAACTTTCATGTATTTAGTAAATGTGATTTATTCCCCCCTCGTCACCTCATTTTAAAGAGAGACACAGATTGCGTTTGTTTGGTAGCTATCTTTATTATCATCTTCCACCTTTTTATAAAACATCTGGGGCAGGAAGAGTACCCTGAGTTACAAAGCACATGTGAGAATCGGAGTCTGTCTGGTTTGGCTTTCCTTATTCAGTGGTAAAACACAGTTTGTTTCCTGTCTGTGTGCTGCTGCATGCCTCCGTCCCGCTGTTTTATCCGTCTGTCAAAACTAGGTTGACATCTGGGTCCTAACCCAGTGAAGTTGAGAGCAGTTTGAATGGTCCCGTCGGCTTTAAAGTAACTACTCACCAGATGGAGTCTCAGCCAGCCCGAGATGGGGCCAGGACTTCTCCCACCGCATGTAGCGAGATCAGGGCCTTGGACTATAAACACTTCACACAGTTGAGTCTTCACGTCCCGTTGCCCAGACGAGATGTCTCTTCTTTTGCTAGATGTGATCTCAGGTGCAGGAAGCTCCAGCCCCAGCCATACCATTGGGGTTTCGTTTCCAAATCCTTTTCTGATGTTTAGAGCAATAAAAAAGGAGAAAGTGAGTGATAAGCAAGGGCTGTTTGATATGATGGATGAAGAAAATCAATGTTTGATATGATTGATTGCTGTTCCTCCTTTGCACCCCATGAGCCTTTTCTCTCCCAAACCTGTTCTTGCTAGATCAGAATACACTAAAATCCTTGCACCATCATAAAAATCTCACCAGCTAATGCCTGCAGAACTGAAAGTTTCCATCTCCCACAGGGGGGTAATTTTCTTTGTGCATCCTGGAGTGATCTTTAGTGACTCCCTTCTTGGGAGTCTGTCCAGCCACCCTCTCCAGTGACTGGAGAAGTCAGATCCTCTGACTGAAATGAACTGGCCGCATTCAGCTACTCGCTCGATTTGAATGCACGCTTTGGGAGAAATAAGAATCTTCCATCCTTTTTCTCTCAGCTCCCCCAAAGTGAATGAGTGCTCCCTGCCATACCCTTGATTTGCTTTCCTCCCTGAAGAACTGACTTCTGTGGGGAAAGGCACCTTTCCCTAAGGTCTGCGTTTCACCCTTTTTTCACCTGCGCTCTGTCCTCCAGCCAGCACCTACACTCCCGTTATCCCCATTTGCAGAAGGGAAATTGAGGCAGTTTACTCCAACAGCAGCCGGTCCATGGCAGACCAGGACTGGACCCACCACGGCTCTGTCAGACCCACGCTTCCCTGCCTGAGCCCTGAAGAGAGCAGAAGAAGAGCCGTGAATATCTGCAGGAAAAATAAAGCAAGAGCAAAACCACATGCGGACACAAGCAGGGGAACTAGCAATGGTGGGAAATAACTTGGTTGGTGAATTTTTACTTGGACTGTAGAATAAAACCACAAGGAAATGCTTAAAGGAAAGGGCTGAAGAATCTTCTCCAAAAGGCTGGATGGCTTTTGAGTTTAAAAAGGAAAGGAGGAGGATGATACGACCTGATTGAGATCACATCCTTGCCCCTGTGGAAAAAGGCTTTCATCCCGCTCTGCTATTCGAAAGACTTTCAACCAAGTTACAAAGTTGAAGTCTGCGATTTTTACTCCGCTGTGGGATATGTGGAGGGATCTGCCACTGTGTTAATGGCGTAGACATTTCCACCTGTCTTCTCAGGACACAGACATGTAGCTAGCTACATGTAAAGCTGTGATCTGGCTATAAAAGTCCCCCCAGCTTGTCCAGCCCACCCTGATGCAGCAGCTCCCTTACCTGGTCCAGGCCGGGCTCTCCACAGGCAGGAAAGGTGATGTTCAACAGCAATCAGTGAGGACAGTGTGAAAGCCCACAGCTTTTTTGGTGCCGATAAAGCAGTCGGCAGCCCTCCAGCTTTGGTATTGGCATATGCCGTGGGTGGAGGGCTGCAGTTCTGCCCAGCTGGCTTCGGAGTGCAGGATGAGATCTGAAGAGGTTTCCCCTAAAACCCAGAAGGACTTTCTGACTCCGGTGCCTTCCTTCGGCTTCAGCTGTGGGCTCAGCACCTCTGCAGTGACAGAGAGACCCCTGTTTCGCCCATCCGCCCCCAAAATGCCATCCCTGTCGTGCATCCCTTGCCCACCCTGCAGAAGGCACCTGCGGGCAGCCCCGAGCTCTGCGGACTGTTTTTCTCTCTCCCAAGGGAAAAGGAAAAAACTTTTCCCAGGATTTCCTTACCCAGGAGGTCTCACCAGGCTGCAAAGTAACTAGACGAGGGGCTTGGTTTCGGGGAGAACCTCCTGGCTGCTGCCACCGCTGCATCTGGGGCTGCCTCTGAGTGCTTCTCCCAGTGAAAAAAGACGACGATATCCGAGCGGTGTGGGGGGTGGGCCCGGTGGGAGGTTACCTGCTCTGCTGCTAGGGGCTGGCTGCGACCCCAACCTCGCCCTGATCTGGCCGCCGGGACTCGTTTCGTTTAGTTTTTCATCAGTTAGAAAGAAAGCAAAGCGCCGGGGAGAATGGCCCGGCAGCGGAGCCGGCCGCCGCGCTGGCACCCGGGACCCCCGGGGGAGGGACCGCTCCGGGGCACGGCTGCGAAATAAAACCCCGGGAAGAGGTTGGGGGATTTAGCAGTGGGAGTCAGGACCCCTCCCCAGGGGCCTCCTCCTCCTCCTCCCTCCTCCTCCTTCTCCTCCTCCCGCCGGGGGAGAGGGGCCGGGGCGGGCCGGGCACCGCACGCCCC
>NW_009648332.1:5752872-5765982 GCF_000708025.1 Charadrius vociferus | reverse complement strand
GCACCTGCCGAGCTGGCGCACCCATCGCTGGGCTTGCCCGGAGCAGGGCTGGCTCCCGCTTGCTCCACCGGCAGCTCCGAGCCTCCCTGCTTTCAGGCACAGCCCGTCAGCCCTGGCTTGTTGGGCCGGGCCGGCCCAAACACCCTGGCGTACCCCTACGCTGCCTCACCCCCTCACCTGCCCGTGGCGCAGGGCAGCTACTCGCCTGGCAGCCCACAGCTCTATGGGGGTCCCAACAGACTGGCCCTGCCGGCCATGCGGCCCCCTGCCTGCGCCGAGCACAGCGAGCAGCTCCTGGGGCTCTCCGCATCGCCCCTTGGCCAGTTTGGTTCCAGCAATGCCTACATGAGGCAGCCCAATTTCCCCGCCGGCCTGGAGCGGTACATGTGATGGGGTCGGGAGGGGGGGCTCGGCTGGGCACCCCCAGGCTTCCACCAGCAACTCTGGACACGCGGACTTCTCTCTCCTGTGGGCACCAGCTGGGGTGGGATCGAGGGTCCCCGGCCCCCTGGCCGTGTGCGGACACACACCTGCGGGGGGGATCTCACTCCTCTCTTTCTCAGCTTATCTTTAACTGGAGGCAAGGTGATCTGGTTTTCTGCCCCATCCCCTGCTGGGAAAGGTGCTCTCTGGCCGTGTTTGCCAGGCAGGGCTACCCGCACCCACCATGGGGGGGGTGTTCCTTCCTCACAGCCCAACCACAGGGATGCTGTCTGCGGCAGGGCACCCTGGAGCACCCCGGGGCACTGGCAGGGCGAGGAGGAGCACTGGCGGGAGGTGGGTGTGTGGTGTAACACAAAGGAACCCAGAGAGCAGGAACTGTCCTGCAAATGGGCTTTCTCCTCTCTTCCCTGGGTGCCTCCTCTGTAACTGGAATGAGAGTTACCCCGAAAAAATCCCCACTAAACCAATTCACTGGATTTTAAATGAATATTTAAGATGTTTATCATTTCTTTCCCCTGTAGGAAAAAAAACAACCCACCCCGACTACTTCTTTTTACTATTTTTAAAAATAACTTTTATTGTTAGAAAGGACTTTTTTAAAATAAAGCTTTTCGTTCCAACATGTCCAGTGCTGCCGTTCCTCTGGCTTCAGAAGGACCTTGATAAGCAGAAATTATCAGTCTTGTAACCGGTGGGAGACACACTTGTGCTGCTGTTGTGATGCTGCCACATCTTACATTTTTAGTGACACTCTCTAAAGCTGTCTATTTTATTACGGTTTTTTAAAAAGCAAATGATAACTAACCACCGCCGAAGCACGCAAAGACTGCAATAGGCTCTCCGTCACCTGGAAGCTGCAAGGTTTGCCAATGCAGCTCTTACTGGGCTCGATGGTTTCCATTTGCCTGGCAGGAATGTCTCTTCCCTCCAAGGAATGCCTTGCAGGTGAAATTCTGATGTAGCACACCAAATTAGGAGATCGAAGCTTTCCTTCCTAGCAGCAAAATCGATTAAAATTCCAACCTGTTCACTGGCCGGGCTGTTGCTCTTTATTTACAGGACTGCCAGCCAGACCATCTCACCAGGTTTGAAGGCAGAATCCCCCATCCCTGGATTTAGGTTTTTGATTTAAACATCCTCCAGTTCAGCGTGACAAGCTAGGATTTCTCTCCTGGTTTTCAAGAGTGTCCTCTGAAGCGGTAGTAGTTTCTGGTAGTCCCTATTGCACCTTTCTCCTGCTTAAGGAGGAGTTGGGTGTCAGTTGAGGTTTGGTACAAAACTGAGCATCTCATTCCCAGGCTGCTGGTCATGGCTGAACGCTGGGTGGACAGGTGGGTACCCAGGGAATCAGCTCTTGCCCACAGCTTGGGATCTTGTGGCTTTTCATTCTTTTATCCTATGTGCTCTGTAGAAACCGAGAGTGGGGTTAGTATGAGCCGGGGTGGGGCGGGGGGGAGAAAATGCTTTTTTCTTCTTGTCCTTAAAATCGAGGCTTTCTCTGTCTCTGAAAACTGGCCTAGCTCTGGTCTGCTGCCTTCTGCTGAGCCGGTGGGCTCTGGGTCTCCTTCCTGGTCCCTCCAGCTTCACCTTTTCAGCTTTACGCTCTGCTCCCAGCAGCGGCTTCTGTGCATTTCCCTTAGTGATAACCCTGCTTGGAAAAGGGGGTTGTGAAAAAACTTATCCCTTAAAATCCTTTAGCTCTCGACAGAAGATAACTATAGACAGAGATCTTTTAGCTAATGAAAGTTTGCAAAGTGCCGTTCCTGTCTGTAACATACTGTCCATATAGATGGACTGGGGGGATGCTGAAATAATTGCTTGCAAGGACAGTCAGTAGAAAGGACACTTGTCATAGCTCACATTCATTCCCAGGACCTGATCCTGCAGTGTTTTGCAAACAAAAGCACTTTTGAAGTCTCGCCTAAGTACCCAGGGGGTCAGAGCCAGACACGTGCCCGAAGCACTGGGTCTGCTGGCTTCCCTCCAGCATCGCCGGGCGCCGGGCTGGGGCTCTGCTGGGTTTGCACCACAAGCGGGAGAGTATCTGAAGCTGGGGAGAACTGAATACTGGCGTAAAAGAAAAAAGGTGTTGGGTGGAGGGGGTGGGCAGGCGATGCTGTGGTTCTGCCTGGGGGGGATGCACCGGGAAGATGTGGCCAAATGGGGACTTCTCACGTTGGACTGAACCCGCTCCTCCCCAGTCACCCTGGAGCCCTGCAGGAGCCTGGAGCCAGTGTCGGAAAGAGCTTTCCAAGTTCCTGGCATCTCTGGGTGTTAGCTCAAGTGCTGGCGGAGCCAGGAGGGGCTCAGGGTGCCTAAAAGGCTGGCCTGTGGCTTGCTCCTGTCCCCCAGCTGCCTGTGCCCTCCTGCCATGGGGCTTTCTGGAGAGCAGCACCCAGCTCTGCGTCTTGGGGGGGAGGTCTGCAGGAGCCCCATCCCACCCCTGTGCCTGTGCAAGAGGGGTCTCTTCAACCAAGGGGGCTCTGTCATGAAGCAAGAGTTACCTCAGTGGGCTGGATCCCCGAAAACCTGGCTCGGAGAGAGCAGACGACACTATCCCTGTGTGTTGGGACAGATCCTGGTGTGCAGCATTGGGTTGTACATCTTCCCAGGGCCTGTCCCAGAGCCCCCGGCAAGTGGCAATAAGCCACCCTCGCTGTGGGCCTTACGCTGCCAAACAAGCTGGAAAACATAAGGAACAACCCCCTTTTCTTCTATAGATAGAAGAAACCCCCTCTCCTATAGCTATTAATCCTCACATGCCCAGACCTCTGGCACTTATATGGTGATTGTCATTAAACTAATGCCTTAAGAGTGTCTTCTTGGTTAACTTAATGTATCCCAACTAGGTTTTTAAGCATTCGTTTCAAAGCTTTGTTTACAGTTAGGGTGAATCTAGCAAATGAGTAGGATTTAAGTGTCATGTAAAGCATGAGCCTTGCTGAGAAAGAGTGGTTTTAAGCTTTGTAAAGTTTATACCTGTGCTCTTTAGTGTCTTTTCAATGTCCCTGTTTAGTGAATAAGAGGGATTTGAATGAAACAGGAGTAATTATCACCCAGATTTCAGTTGTGAAACCTAGTCTCCTTTGAAATCCTCCTCTCTTTATTTGGCAGTACCCAGGGAGTTTAGGGAATATTAAGTAATGACAGTTATAACTATCTCGATCTTGCTCACACAAAAGCCAGAGGCAAAACTTTCTTTGCTCTCCAAGGCTGTGGAATGAACGTCATCCTTCAGGGCGATGGTAAGAGGTCCTCTGGACATCCTGCAGTGGGAAGAGCCCTATCTGGAGCCCATGAGAAGCAGAGGGGGGTTTGGAGTGGATCCCGAGCACCAAAGAGATTTGGGTGGCGATCTGGGCTATCGCCAAGAGAGTCTGTCTTCTCGGAGAATGGCCCTTTGCAAATCAGTCTGAATACAGATCCCTCAGGTTGTTCAGAAACAACCCAAATCAGCTGCCACTTTGAAAAAGGTGCTTGTTTTCCTCTGGGAAATACTGGCTGCCCAGGGAGGACCAGCTGAGCTGCCACCTCTGTCTGTCTACAGCTGCACTCTGCGTGCTTCGTGCTCGTACCACCTTCCTACAGCCTCCCCACAGGTCAAAACAAGCAGAGAGAAATGCTCTTTCCCATTGATATTCCCAAGCTACAAATAGTGTTTTCCACCCACTTGCAAACAAACACAACATTAGCTGAAATTTTAGTCGAAGCACATTTCCTGAAGAACTTGTCAGTCCCTCTGGTAGTGTTAGATTTTGTCTGGATGCTGCCAGCTCTCCGCTGGCAATCCCAGTGTTGGAAATTTTATACCATAACTAGCTTTTATTCTATGCAATGCTTTGCCCTTTGCAAATATACGGCTTGAAGACAAGCAGTGGTGTCTCTTTGAGGTAAAGATCTAGTCAGCAAAGTCAGATGGTGATGGGAAGACGGGCAGTGGGTGCAGTGGAACTGGCTAATATTGGCTTTGCTGGCTGATAATGAGTTTTTAACAAATTAGCATCCGGGAGTCAGCACTTCCCAAGCTCTGAGCTACATCTTGGGGTACCGGGGGTCTGTCACCACCTCTGCTACGTTATATTTGGGTCTTTTATATTTGGGTGCTTCTTACTCAGGCGGGAGTGGGCGAGTGATGCAGCTGCTGTGTTTGAACAGGACCGGAGCATCACTGCCCTGCGCTCCGCCGCTTTACCCCACGGGGGGAACGCTCCGGTGTGGGGTGGGGGGGTTGGCAGGGGGGGAGGTGGCCCGGGGTGCCAGCCGCTAGCATGTCCCGACAGCATCCCGCCCGTGGGGGTCCGTCCCGCTCAGGGCTGCGTGGGGAAGGGCAGGACCTCGTGGAGGCTCGGGGTATGGTCAGAACGAGAATGAGAATGGGGTTGAGGCTCATTATTAAATACGGTGGGTTGGATGTAGCCTCCAGGCTGGGAAAAACCTAAAACACCAATTACCAATGCTGGGAAGATTTCAGAGGAGATGGATTTTTCCGGCTGTACCCTCTTCTACCCTTTTCCTAAGCATTTGCTGGCTTTACCCTCTTTTACCCTTTTCCTAAGCATCTGCTGCAGGCCATCTCTGGGGACAGCATGCAGGGGCTGGGTGGCGCTGGTTGTCCCCCTGCCGTTCTTCTCCCTAGGGTGAAAATAGGGAAACAAGTGGAAGCGCAACGAGAATCTGGTGAAGGTGAGGGGGCAGTGTTGAAGGAGTACTTGCCTGCAGCAGCCAGCCTCGCCGGCAGCCTGACTTTGTGTTTGAACCGTGCTACGCTGTGTATGAGAATGGCAGAGCTGGGGGCTGGCCTGACTCTTACAGCACCCGAGAAACAAGGCTCCTGCGGGTAGGCAGCAAAGCGGCAGAGCCTGAGCATTGTTGGCAGTGTGACACCTACAGGCTCTTGGGAGAGCATCCAAGGTCCGTTCATTTCATGGTCTTTGTACTGGGGCTGCTGAAGTGGTTACACTGCAACAGTTGGGTTTACGCATGTATGGGATCAACCGTGCCATCCCAACACCGACAAGCACCCCTGGCACCTCAGGGTGCTGCGTGTAGGAAGAATACACCTGAGCCAGTTACGTACGTGCCTGGGAAAAGTTCATCTTCCATCTGCATCGGCTCTGCTGAGTCAAAGGAAGCAGTGCACGATGTCTGCACAGGATGGGCTCAACAGCCTCAGACATTTCGAGTGTTTTCCATCTGCACCACAGCCATCTCTACTCGGTTTTAAAACTCCTTCTGCTATCCGGGTGTTGGAAACTCAACCCAGCCTGTAGATCCATTTTCAGGAGGCTTCAAGTGGCTGAACCTGGCTGGTGAAAATGGATCTCAAAAAGCATGAAATTGTCCGAGTGCACTGTCTCTGGCCATCCTGGCTCTTTGCTCAAAGAGGGCCATAGGTTTCAGCGGAGGAATTAACTCACCAGCACAGGTCAGGCCAACCCAGGTCTTGGTTATATACTTTTCAGATGTTCTCTGCTTGAAAGACAAGAGACTGAGTAATGCTGAGGGGACTCTGCTGCGCCACGTTATTTCCAGTTTCAAAAAGATGCTTCACGTGGAGCTGTAACTCCTTTAAGCATCCCGTCCAGCACTCATCCGCAACAGAGATGTGTTTGCCGGTGGGAAAACAGAAGGCTGCTGAACTGATTTCATCATTTAGGGTCTTTACCCTCAAGAAATCACAAGTTTTACCATCCCAAAGACACAATTAGGGAACATTTTTCTGACAGACTCCAAACACATTCCTGCACAGCTATGTATTCACTGCATTGTATGGAGATGGCAAAACTGGCCTCTTGGTCAAGGTTCTCCCTTCAAGTCACCATGGAAGTGATGGAAGCGGAGTATGGTTTTGCCTCCTGCACCGTAGCCAGCACCCACGAGGTGGCAGCCAGGTGACACTTTGGCCAAGACCCTGCAGCCCACCCTCAGCTCTCCTGCCCAGACCCCACCAGCCGCAGACCCTCTTCCAGCAACATTTGCTCCTCGCTGCTTACTTATTGTTAGGTTTTCCTCGGTGTTGGTTTAAGTGCATATCCATCTTCCCCCGGCTCGAAACCCTTTCTTTCCAGGCTGTCTGCTGCTTGGATTCTCCCCCAGCTGATGCTCACCCTCTAAGTATAATTGCAATACAAAGTCGTTTCAGAATAGCATGCAATAGTGGCTAATTATTTGGAACAATTATACATAACAAAGACAGAGCCAAGCAGCAAGAGGGCTTAATTGTCTGGCCAAGCATGAAATAGCACAGGATTATCACTAACAGGGGGAGGGGAGGCAACAGAGGAGAATTGCCCCATAGAATAGGCAAGAATCCAGGCTGCTCTGGAAGTTTATTGAAGAACTTGAAAATTCCCCTTTGAAGCATCTTCTGAGATGCCAGAGAAGACATGAAAAGGATAATGACCCAGAATATGGGCTTAAGGCACAAATCCCCACACTGACAGACTCCAGGCCTACAGACGCTTAAGCACATGCTTAAATTTTAAGCACATGAATAGTCCCCTTTGACGGCTCACGTGCTTAGAGTTAAGCTCAGGCATAAGTGTTTGTAGGATCGGAGCCCAGATTTTTATTACAACTAGGCTCTTCTCAGTAATGACAGGAAATAAGAGACCTATAAAGCGCACAAGCTCCTAGGGCGATGTCGTGAAGCCCTTCACTCCGTGTGAGCGGCAAGCGCCTGCGATGAGCCATGGGAACATCCATGCCTTCCCTGCCTGCCATGGAGCAGGAGGAACAACAACTGTGCTGGTGGTGAGAGCAGCATCTCCAAGGCGTGGGTAAGGAGTCGGGCCTGAGAGCCCAGAGGTGTTGGGGAGAAGGTGAGGAGGGTGCAAAATGGGAACAGGATCGCTGTTAAAAGCAAAAAGGTGCTGTGGATGTTGCTGGGGTTCAGCCTTGCTTGGGAGCACCGGAGAGCAGCATCAGGGGGAGCTTCTGAGATGGTGGGAAAAGTGGGAACAAACTTCATTTAAAAAAAAAAAAAAACAACAAAAAAACTGAAGAAAATATTTAAAAAGATACTGCAGAATATGAGCAAATCAGTGCAATAGCAGCTCCTCTCCAAATATTCTTTTCTTGAGCGTGCACCTGCTTTTTCTGCAGAATAAGGTTTCTCTCACATGAGATCTTCCCTGCTCTTTCTCCATCTCTGAAGCTGTTTGTTTTTGCAAGGCTTCCCGTTTTTACAAGACAGCTACCTGCTGGGCAGGAGCACTTGTCCCTCTGCTTGGACCTAGATCATAGGTTTTCAATTATCTTTAGGGGTGGAAGGATTTGGTTTTATTAGTGGGACAACAGCCTTGTGCTGGCGACTGCAGATATGCTATTCACTGGTAGCGGTAATGGTAGAAAAAGTGGAAGATGTGGGATATGGAGGCTGTGGGCTTCAGTGGGCAGACTCTGACCACAGGAAGGTACAAGACCTATGGTACCTGCTGTCCCACATCTCATGTCCCAGGCCTACAACCATGGTTTGGATCATAGAATCATAGGATGGTTTAGGTTGGAAGGGACCTTGAAGATCATCGAGTTCCAACCCCCCTGCCATGGGCAGGGACACCTCCCACTAGACCAGGTTGCTCAAAGCCCCATCCAGCCTGGCCTTGAACACCTCCAGGGATGGAGCTTCCACAGCTTCCCTGGGCAACCTGTTCCAGTGCCTCACAACCCTCAAAGTGAAAAATTTCTTCCTAATATCTAATCCAAATCTACCCTCTTCCAGTTTGAAGCCATTCCCCCTTGTCCTATCAATGGGATGATTGTGCCCACGACAGCAGGAGCATATGAGAGCTGCTAACTTCCTGGGAAATTAGCTGTGAAGGAGATTTTTCCTTAGGAAAAATGAGTGGAAACGTGGAGGACACCTCCCTCCCTCCCACGGGAGGCCAGACCCCCATCCCCACTGTGGGGCTGTACCCTGCACACCTATACCAGCCCCCCAGGGGCTCTGCAGGGCTGTGCTCCACAGGGTGGGAGCTGCTGGTGGAAGAGGTGACCCTGCCACTGCCTCCATTAGTGCACCCGGGTTCTCACCTATGGCTCAGGCATTGCCACCCATAGGTCCAGGACTGCTGCTAGCAGCCACTGGAGGGCATTATATGATATATACAGCCGCCTTATCCTGCGATATGCGCACCCTCCTTTACCTTTCTCAGAGGCAGACATGGTGGAGAGCACCTGCTATGGAAACACCCCCATTGCTTTCTCCTCCTTTGCATCATAACGCCCATACCGCGTGTGCCAGCATGGGCTGGGATGGCCCTCAAGTGCTCGGGACCTTCCCAAGCCGCCCCGATGCCTCAGCGCATCGCCAGCCCGCCGGGACGTGCCTGTGCAGCAACCCGGAGCAGCAGGGCACGGCTGGAGGATTTTCTCTGGAGCCAGAGGTTAATTATGCTTTATTGGATAATTTTCAGCTGCCAGTCCTGGCAATAAAGGGGATTTCCTCTAGATGGCACGCTTATCTCTGGGAGGGAAGCCCTACCAGCCAGCTTCCCCTGCAGGACCCCAGCGATGTATTTTCAGGGAGCAGATAACTTATCCCAATGCCTCATGCCCTGTTATAACACAATTTTAATGCTCAACATCTCGACTATGCAAAAACCTGGAAAATGGTAATAAGAAAAAGGCATTTTGTAATGAGTGTTGGTGGGATCCGGTTAGCTGAGTATCCATCCTGCAGAAATTGGGTCTTTCCAAGTAACATAAAGGCAGATGTAAAACATCAGCCTTTCCTTCAGCAGCCCTCGGTGTGGTTTCTTCCATCCGAGTGATGCAGCTTCCTCTTCCCAGCAAGAATAAGCAGAGGATCACCTGCAGTAAGTGGATGAAGAGGGGGATGTGCGTGTACATGAAGCTTCAACACCCCCAGAGTGGCTGGATTAATTTTAATCTGGGTGTTGACAGGCTTTCCCTCTCTTGCCTCTGTGCAGCTCAGGGCAGCAGTTTCTTCTGGTGGTTTGAAGAAAGGGTCAGGAGAAGTTTACACTGGACTGGGGATTCTGGGGATGGGCTTCTTGTGTGACCCTTTTACCTACCATGCACTGCAGAGCACCTATTTTATACAGATGGAGAACTGTCCCTTGCAGCCACGCTGATGCTGCCACAAAGTCAGCCTGGGATGTGCCAGAGCTGTGTGTCCCAGTACACAAAGCAGGGATTAGCTTTGGGTACTGGACCTGAAGGAAGGAGCTGCTGGGGGGTGGAAGTGCTGGAGCCGAGCTGTGGGGTGAAGCTGTGACCTGGTGGAGATGCAGTGGAGGAATTGGCATCCACAGATGTACGCTGGTGAGGCAACAGAGCTGAGATTCACCCTTGCGTGCAGATTCAGCCTCAGACTGTTACAGTGATGCCTGATTTGAGATTTTTTCCTACCTGGCTGTCCTTCACTGCATAAGGGGACAGCGTTAAAGGGTTTGGCTCTGCCTCTGCTTCTCTGCGTGGGTGAGATACTTCACCTCCCTCCCCATACTTTATGTTGCCAACTTTTTCCCTCTGTTTATTCAGCTCCTTCCCAAGATGGGATCAGAGAAAAGGAGCCCTGTGCTATACTCCTGTGCAGTAGCAGTATCGCCGCCTCCAGCTGAATGAAGCATAATCTTATTTGAGGTCAAGAGGCAAAATATATTTACAAACCTGTTTGTGAAGCAGATCTGTAGATATCAGCATGTACATGCAGGGCAGATTTTTTGCAAGGATACAGCAGATTGACCCCAACCTGATCCCCAGTTGGAGGTTGCTGGATACTTCCAGATGCAAAGATTCCCGTCCCCAGCCATTTACTACATGCAGAAAAAGATAAAGAGGAGTCAAACACTTTTTGTCCCAATCAAGCTATATTCCGGTAATTTTCCATCTTCTCTGTAATTTGAAGGCCCTCTCTCTGTATTGCTCCTGGGCCCCAAGCTGAGGGTTCTCAGCTGGCATTTCTGGCAGAAATGGACTTTTGTGAACTCAGTGGGTGAGGTGGGCTGTTGAACTGCTGAATGCAGAGAATGGGGCAGCAGGGATTTCCTGGGACATGTGTGGCATGATCAGACACTAACATGGAAAATGCAGACTCAGAAACCTCATCACGAGTTTCTACATCCTTGTGAGTCTGGCCATTTATTTAGGTTCTTGCACTGGTGGACCTACTTTTGGAAAATCTGATTCCCTCCCACATACACACCCCCCCCCCCCAAAAAAAAAAAAAAAAAAAAAAAAAAGAAAATCCTCTCTTTTATTTTCAGGGGATTCAGGGAAGAATGAAGTGATTTAGCAGGCTTGTTTTCACAGGGATATTTTTCCTTGTGTGGTAGGCACAGTTACCAAGCTGTTCTATACATGTTGCCATGTGCCAGAGCATAATTGCCTTCCACATGCATCGGCCTTTGGCTAATGTGTTTTTTATGGCAACAAGGAGAGCTGGATTTGGTGAGTCTCAAAAGTGCACCTGGTGGTTTATGGCTTGAAATCACTGCGTTCCTCTGAGTCATGTAAGTGTGTGTGTATCCATCTCTTTTCATGTCAGATTGCTGAAGAACAGTGAATGTTCTCTAGTGGGAGGTGTCCCTGTCTGTGGCAGGGGGGTTGGAACTCGCTGATCTTCAAGGTCCTTTCCAACCTAAACCATTCTACGATTCTATGATTCAATGATAAGAACGGTACAAAAAAAAAAAAAAAAGGCTTATACCAAGGCAGAGTTTATCAGTTGAATGTTAAGCCGCATATAAGCTTGCCTGGTGGGCTTCAAATCCATGTGGGATGGGATGAGTTATGAATAGAGAGCAGCAGACAAAGTTTTTGAACTGCAAGTCCAAAACCAAGGTCCTAAAGTCAGATCACACCACCTAAATAAATGTGTGTGTATGGGCGCAGAGGAGTTTCCCGCTAATCTGAAGAGCAGGAAAGATGGGGAGAGTTGTTCTCCAGAGGTTCATGGGGGTCCAGCCCTGCACATGGGGTACCTGGGAAAAGCTTCCCTTGAAATCCAGGCCTTTTTTCGGTGTGAATTTTGAGACACCTGCATTTGAAAATGCAACTCAATGAAGCCGAGCTGTCCAACATTTGAGCTCTGCAGGGATGGATATAGGCGCTTGTCTCCAGTGGTTTGCAAACTGGGAATTTCATGCATCTCGCACTGTCTGGGACCACCATTCCCACTAAACTCCCTGTGCTGGAGCTCCTGGTGTGCAGGTTGCAAAGTGATCTTTGCAAGCTGGGAGCTGGCGGCATGGGGCTGGAAAAAAGGTTGAACTGCAGGGAGCACTGAAGGTCTGAGCCTTGGATATGGAAAGAAGAGAAATAATATCAAAGGAAATCACATAAGTGGAAAAAGAGCCCCCTGGGGCAGCCCAGGCAGCAGCAGGTCTGTCTTGTTCATGTTTTCAGAGAAGTTAGAGGTCAGCCAAGCTTGATAACGAGGTAATACAGAGAAATCCATCTCTGAGCCGTGGGGGACTTGTAGATGCGGTTCTCATCAGAATAAACGAATTTGGATGCTGCTCGGCAGAGGAAACAAGAACGATTATGTATTGCAAAACCAACGGATCGTCTGGAAAGATTCGGGAGCAACGTGGGCTGGGCAGGAGCTAAACCTCTCCAAAACTGCTCAAGGCAGCGCAGGGAAACACTGCAGGGCCCGATGCTGCCCTTCCCCGGGCACAGCGGTGCAGGATCAGAGTTCCCCCCCCGCCCCGGTAAACCCCAGCACCGGGGGATGCTCCGGCCAGGACCGGTCCCTTAGACGGGGGCATGGCCAGTGCCGGAGCAGGAGCAGCGATCGCTCTTCCCAGCGGCCCCGGCGAAAAGGCGGGCAACAAGCTTTTCCCCGTGGAAAAAAAAAAAAAAAAAAATAATGCCTGGTCTTTGTTGCCATTTTGCAGCTCACGGGGGCTCCGACCCGCTCCCACGGAACTGCCCGGGCGGCGGCACCGAGAGTCCCGGGGAAGAAACCTCGTCCGGGCGGGATCCACCTGCTAAAGAGGTCTGCAGGGCATCAAAACGCCGACCCAACGCCTCATTAAGACAGGCAGGACACTGAAAGTCAATTTAAAGGAGGGGGGAAAAAAATCCTAATCGGTTGATGGCCACTTTCTTTTTCTTTTTTTTTCCCTCCCACTGTTTGGACAGGTTTTGGAGACCCTCCCCACCCCGCCAGCTCTCAGCCCCACACACGTTTGATACTGCAATTTAAAGTGAAATGTAAAGCAGAGTCGGGTTAAAACGGGAGATGGGAAGGGAGGCTGTCTGTAATGAAATACTTCAGAGAGGAGAGCAGAAAAACTAAAAATCTACCCTAGGAAAAATGCTTCCCTCCCAGCCCTGCACGCCTGGGGACAGTGGGACGACGACAAGGCAATCTTTTCGAGTAGATCAATAGGGTTTATCTTTCCATAGACCGCATCATTTCTTAGCCCGGCGTGCAAACCCCGTGATTAAAACTCACCCCTCGCTCCGCGTGTGGATGCACGGCCGGGAGCGAGTGTGCGTGTGTATATACGTGTCTGGGCTCCCACCATCTGGTTTGCTTCAGTCCCGGGTTTCCCTTTTCTAAATCATTTCGGGACGGGTGTAGTTTAGGTACTTTTTCTCGTTTTGATTTGTTTCTGCAGCCGATCTTGCGTGGCAAAGCCGAGGCTAATCCCGCCTCGGCGAACGGGAGGCGCCCGCCCGATGGGGGAC
>NW_009648332.1:5751871-5752778 GCF_000708025.1 Charadrius vociferus | reverse complement strand
GAAGGCCCCGGCCCGCACCCCACCACCAGCCGCCTCCGATCGACCCTTCTCGCCCCCCCCCTTCCCCCCATATTTTCGGGCTCATCGAGGTCCCGATGCCTGTGAGCACAGCGGCAAAGGGCTCCACTCGAGCCCCCTCCTGCCCTGCGCTCCCCCCGCGGAGGGGTGCGGGGGTCGGCGGGGCATCCCTCGGCCGCTCGCAGCTCGTCATTTTGCTGCCCCCCCTCTTCTCTTCCCCCCCGCCTTCCCCTTCCCCCCCCTGCAGAGGCACAAGGCTCAGCTCCCGGCGGTTCCTCGCTGCCATGAAATGCACCAAGTGGAAATTCAATCGCCCCGTTGTGTGTGTGGTCGAAATCTCTGGCAGCTGCTTCGGAATTTTTTATGACACTTTCGTTTATGTAGGGGAGGCATAACTATTATTTTACTTAATAAAAATGGAAAGCGGCTCGGGTCTTTTCCGTCCCCGCTCTCTTCCATTTCTTCTTCCCATCGCCGGGGCTGAGGAACGGGGAGTTTAAACAGTCAGTAGGAAAGATGCGGAGGCTCCGAAGCGTTTCTCCGCGTTAGTTAATTACATATACAATAAGAAAAAACAAAAGAAAAATATAAGGAAACATATATTAATAAAAATATATGAATATATACATGCATATATGAGAGGGAGATGTATGCATATGTGTTGCGAACGCAGGTTTATCAGCACCGGAGAAGTAGAAAAGTGAAAGAACCCAGGAAAGCTCCCCCAGCCGTGCCACACGCCGGCAGGACAGTCTTCCTACCTTCCTAAGCAACTCTCAGCACAGTTTATTCATTTCTTTTTCCCCTTCGCTCGAGAAATCCTCCCCGACCGCAGCGTTGGCGGCGAGGGAGGAGGATGCGACCGTGTCCGCGCAGAGGCTCCGGCTCT
>NW_009648332.1:5747162-5748050 GCF_000708025.1 Charadrius vociferus | reverse complement strand
GGGAGAATAACACGATTTCATCCCGCAAGCGCCAAAGCGTATTTATAAAGCGGCAGTAACAGAAGCTGGGACTTGAGCTTGTTGAACACGCAACGTCTTGCGGGGGGCGAAGGGGGGCTTGTTAAGAAAGAAACGGTCTTAGGGTCGGAAATGTTTCCTTTGAGAGGTGCGGGTTTTCCGCGCGGGTCCCCCAAATCGCCTGGGAAAGTGGCCAGGGGAGTTGCAGACGGCCCCGGTCGCAGCGAGCTCGTTTTCGTTCCTGCAAATCTCTCTCCCGGGCGGTTTTGCCTTGTGTGTCTGTCTCTCCCCTACTCTCAAAGAAAATGTTTTAACGGTTCGATCTTATTTTTAGTTTCTTTGAAGCTTCGGGTTTGGTTTTAAAAGGCACTGTTTAGGGTTTCTTTATTTTTAAGAAGAAGAAAAGTCGGTGAAACTCAGGACTGCGGGTTTTTTTTTTCTCTTTTTTTCCCTCTTTTTTTTTTTTTTTTTTCCCAATGAGACATTCAAATGCACGTTTAAAAGAAAATCCGATCCGTCAGGAAGTTTGGAGAATTCCCATACTATTTTTTTTTTTTATCTCCATTTTCCCACCCCCTCCGTGCGTGGGTTTTTTGGTGTATTGGTAATTATTTGTATATAGATTATTCGGAAGCTAATGAGCGGAGTCCAGTTAACTCTTCACTGGTTGTGCATCCGTCATATCTATTTTATTGAGAGAATCTGTGAATAATTTGATGTGGAAAAGGCAACAGAATTTTGTCCACCGTTGGTGTAAATTAATAAATGTTTGTGACCTGGTTAAAAAGAAATAAGAATAATCCAAATCGTTCTTTGCGATGTCCTTTGTCACGCTGCGAGCCGAGAGCCCCGCTCGGGCCCGGGGAAGCG
>NW_009648332.1:5745431-5746807 GCF_000708025.1 Charadrius vociferus | reverse complement strand
CGTTCCTGCCGGTGCAGCCAGCTGAAGGAGAAGGAGAAAAAGAAAAAGAAAAAGCTGAGACGTACGAGGCAGGGAGCGGGGAACGAAGCCGGTCCCCGGGCGAGCGGGGCTTTGTGCGGGGCCCGCCGGGGCCGGGCAGGAGCCGGGCGGTGTGCGCCGGGGACGGGGGACGAGGGGGGACGGGGGGATCTGCCTTTCTTTTCTCTCCCCTCCCCTCTCTTTTTTATTCCCCCCTCCTCTGCCCCTGTCTGTGCCACCTCGAACCTCCGCGCAGTTTGTTGATGTTGTTCCTGAACGTGCCGCCTCCCCGCAGCGAGCGGTCTCACATCTCGCCTTCACACACATTTGCTTTTGAAAAGCGATCTTCGTGTCCGGCACTTGGTTGTCTCCCTTTCATGTCCAGCTCCTACAAAAGGGGCTACAAGACTCGACATGGGAGAAAAGAGGAGGCCAATGAATCTATTTTCCAGATTGCCAAGCACATGGTTGGAAATTGAAGGGGCTTTTGTAGCATTTCCCCTTCCTCCCTCCCTCCCCGCTCCTTTTCTTTTGCTTGTGTGCAAATTGTTCAATTGCTCTGGCAGGGGTGTTCCTGACAAGCTCATTACTAGAAGGTGCCAGACCCCTCCTCTCCCTCTCCCCCGAAGTCTTTGATGAAGTTAAAATGCGCTGATAGCTGCTCTCGGGGCTATCTTTGTTCGCTCTCCTTTAATAACCGAGCCTGCTTTGAGGAGACGGGATCCGAAGGAAGAAAGCGATGTGCAGCGAGGCTGGGTGGTGGTTGTGTGTCTGGAAAGGGGGGTGGTGGTGGGTGGGTTATTTTAATCTAAAGTAGAGATTTTTAATTTTTTTTTTTTTTCTTGTTTGTTTGCGAAGTGCGGGGGGAAAATGAGCGGAGGGTGCCAGGAGCGGATAAGAAATAGCAGCCGGTGCCCGTGTGGAGGAACGGTTGCGTCTCTCCCCTGCAGCCCCGCTGGGTGCAGGAGGTCCTCCAAGTTGGTGGTCTCAGGGTTTGGAAGGATGGAGGGGGGGTCCTCTCTGCAAAGTTGGTGGTCTCAGGGTTTGGAAGGAGGGAGGGGGGGGTCCTCTCTGCAGGGAAGCGGAGAGACCCCTTTCCCCCACACGCTCAGGGGAGGGGGCTCGGGGGTTTTCTGGGGCTGGGACACCTTTCCCTCGGCTCCGTTCCCCTTCTTTTTTGCCTTGCGGAGTCATTGCGGCGTTTTAAGCCGTGGTCGGCGGCCGGGACTGAAGCTGAGCTGACTTGGGAACGGGGGGATTCCCCCCCACCCTTAACCGGGGAGTCGCGGTACTCCCCGGGGCTGCGAGCCCCGGCGCCGTTTTTTTTTTTTTTTTTTGGGGGGTAGGTGGGTGGGTGG
>NW_009648332.1:5742965-5744718 GCF_000708025.1 Charadrius vociferus | reverse complement strand
ATCTGCGGAGCTGATTTATTTTATTTTATTTTATTTTATCTTTTTTTTTATTCATTTTATTTTTAATGTGGCCCCACTCCTCTCCTTTCTATATGTCAGGTGAAGGGGTTGTAACAGCTCTCTGAGTATTTACTCCGTGGCGGTTTTCCGTGTGGGCACAGCCCGGGCGAGGCGGAAAACGGGGTTTCTCCTCGGGTTTATCGAGGCGGGATAAAACCATCCCGCTCCGGAATATCACCGCTGGGACGGCCGCGCAAAGGGGGACGGACGCGATTTCTTTCTCTGCTTTCTCTTAACTAAGCAGAGCGGGTCCCAAGGAAGGTAGCGAGTGGCCCTTCCCTCGCCAACCGGGCTCCCACTCGCCGGCTGCGGGCTGCGGGACCCCCGGCCCGACCGGCCCCGCCGCACCGCCCGCTCGGCCCTCGCCTCCCGCCTCCTCCCCTGGCACCTTCTGCTTTCCATTACTGCCGATTTGGAGAATTAGGAAAGGTCAAGATCTTATTCCTTTCTCCGGTAGCTTTTTGGTTTTCTCTTTCTAGTTCCTCTCAGCCCCGACCAAAAATAAATCAACCCGGATTATAGAAACCACCTTTAGACATCAAGAGCATCTTTTCCAATAGCTCGGCTCTTCCTCCGGGCCTGCCCTGGCCCTTCCCTGTGACTGCGCAGAAACTCCCGTTTTCACGGTGGATTTAGATTTTAATAAAAACGCCCAGTCTCCCTGTGCCCCAGTGCCCGACCTGAAAACACTTTCCTGCCTCGTAACTTTGGAAAATAACTGCCCTCCAGCATCTTCTTTCCCTCCCCATTTCCCTTTCGTTTCTTTCCTTTCCCGGCACAGAAAGGAGAGAAATAAGTTTTTTTAAAAAAAAATAAATTAAAAAATCCATTTTCCGATCTGGGGAGGGCGGAAGGAGCTGTCGCAGCCGATTCAGTGGCAGGAAAATTGCCTTGGAAATTAAGTTGGTGCTTTCGAAATCCTCCTTGAGATGTTCGCGGTAGGTCAGGGCTCTGCACTCGCCCCTCCGTCTGTCTGTCAGGCGAGGAGAGGGGTCGGACCCGAACTCACCCCTCGTCTCCCGGACCACCGCTCATCTTTCCTCCCTTCTTCTCTTCCTCGCCTTTTCTCTTTCTCATCCTCTCTTTTTTTTTTCTTTTTTTTTTCTTTCTAGTTTCTCACTTTCCCCTTCTGCTTTCTTTCTTCTTTCTTCCCTTCTTCTTTCTTTCGTTCGTTCTCTCTCTCTTTTTCTCTCTCTCTCCTTTTCCCCTTTCACTTTTCTATTACCTGTTTCTTTTCCCCTTTCTCTCTCTTTGTTTTCTTCCCTCTTTCTCTATTTTTCTCTCTCCCCCTCCTTCCCTCTTCCTTTTTTTATCCCTTTTGCTTTTTAACTTTCTCCGTCTTTTCCTGTTTCCTTTTCTTTTTTCTCCTTTCCCCCTTATCTTTCTTTACACTCTTTTTTCTCGCTCCCTATTTTAATTTCCTTTTCTTTCTTTCTTTCTTTCTTTCTTTCTTTCTTTCTTTCTTTCTTTCTTTTCTTTCTTTCTTTTTTCTTTCTTTCTTTCTCTTTTTTCTCTCTCTCCCTATTTTTCACCTTTATTTTTCTCTCCCTTTATCTTTTTCTCTCCCTTTATATTTTTCTCTCTTTCTCCTTCTTTCCCTCTCTCTTTCTTCCTCCCTCTTTCTCTCCCTGTCTCTCTCTCCCGTCTCACCCTCTTCGTCTCGGGTGCCGCTCTCCCGCTCTCTCCAGAAGGT
>NW_009648332.1:5740365-5740885 GCF_000708025.1 Charadrius vociferus | reverse complement strand
TAATTTTCTTGCAAAACCCGAGGCCGCTGCCACCTAACGCGGATCCCGGCGCTGAAATCCATGTCTCCTCTGTGACTTACAACCCAAATCCCAGTCCCATGACCTTTCTCTTCTCCCCCCCGCCCCGGGTCCCCCACCCTCGGTCATGTGGGACACGAGTAAATTTATCCACCCTGGTGGAAAGGCCTCCCTTCTGCAGCTGCTCCGGAGAAGCCCGACACGTTTCACGAGGAGTATAATTTCGTTTTCCCACCTTTCTCTCTCTCTTTTCTTCTTCTTTTTAAATTGGGTTTTAATTTCACTTTCTCCCTTGACCCATAACGCTCACATCTCCTCTCGGGCATGTTACTACTCTGTGTATCTCTTTCAATAAGCCCCTGCCAAGGGGATCCAAGAGAATCACTTCAGAGGGACGTTTCTGACGGCTCTTGAGCTCAGGAGACCGTCGAAAAGGGCATTTCTGGTCTCCCGGGAGCTGCGGCGAGATAAGCCCCCACTGCGTCCCCTGCAGCCTCCCCTC
>NW_009648332.1:5737924-5739578 GCF_000708025.1 Charadrius vociferus | reverse complement strand
AGAGTTTTTCTTTTTTTTTTCCATTTTTTAATTTTTTTTTTTTTTTTTTTTTTTTTTTTTGGCGCTGCTGGCCGTGGGCACGCTCCGGGTTCTGCCCGGAGGGGGAATTTACCCCAACCGCAGGCAGGTGTCGGGCACATTTTGGTGGAGGAAATGAAACCACAGCTCTGAGAGGAGCTGTCTGGTCTTTCCCCTCCGTTCTTGCCCGGTAAACCCCTGCCCGCGGGCTCCCGTGGAAGAAAAAAAATGGCGAGAAATTGCTCGAAACGATTCGTTTCCCCATCCCGCTCAGAGATCTGGAAAGATATTCGGGAAAGCGTTGCTGAAATCCCGGAGAGCCCGATTTTAGGCGCTGCTGTCGGCTGCCGGCGACAAAAGACGGGCAGTACATTCTCCCATATGGAAAACAGACATGTTGGACCCCCCCGCCAGATCCAGTTGATGTTATAGTTGATATTCCCAGGATTTTCCTTTTGCACAGTATTCTTTGGTCACGTCTTTTTATGTGCCCGGGACAGAACAGATGGGAAATATTTATGGTGAGGAAAGGGTGTCTTGTGATAGAAACATGGGTCTTTTTTTTTCTCGCCCCAAGTTTCGAGGGGAAAAATAAAAAAATGCGGGAAAGCAGGGTGGCAGCGCCGATGAGAAACAATAAAGGCAAATCAATCGGAAACGAACGTTTCCCCAAAGACTAAATGGAGAAAAGTAGGTTTCCAGCGTGGGGCCGGGCCGCGGGAGCGGATCTCACCGCCCAAACCCGCAGGTGCCTCAGCGGGGGCTTTACCTCCAGGTTTGTCCCATTTTTCCCGCTCCCGGCGAACGCTCGGGGCAGGGATCTACCCTCGCTCCTTCCCGCTCCCAAATCCCGGCCGCCTGCGCCCATTTTCCCGCGGGCGGGAGCGGACTCCGCTCCCCGCGGCCCCCGTTCTCCCCCCGCCCCCGCCTGGAAACTGACCAGAATTGGTCAATTTCACCTTTACGCGGGAGCGGGCGGCAGCTCCGCGCTGTTCCCGCCGCCTCTCGGTTGTTTTCCCTCGGCCGCTTTCCCCAGGAAGGTTTAAATAAACCAACCCGCCCATACACACACCACCATCACCACCACTTTGTTTTCATCTGGGTACTGGTGTTATTTCCCGGGCTGCCCCGACGGGAAAGGTGCGGGGTTTTGCCGGGCTGCTACCGGTTTTTAAGGAGGGAGAAGGAGGGAGGGAGGACTGTGCCCGGGGATTGGGAGGGGGTGGCGGCTGCCGCCTCTATTTTAATGTCATTATAGTTGCCGTGGCAACCCATTGGATCACTCCTCCTGGAATGAACCTTGTGACAATGGTTGGTTTGAGAGAAATCGGTAAATGTGCAACCGAGGGACGCAGCTACATTACCGCGAACAACAGCGAGGGTTTAACATGTGACCCTTCCAATTATACTGATGATACCTCGGTGCAGCTGCCTCCGCCGCGCTGAGAAGATGTGGCTGTTTGGGGGGTTTGGGGAGGGATCCCGGGGCTATTGGGGGCCACAGGTTGGTGGGGATGGGGCCGCAGCCCGCATGCCTCCGCCCTCCCCTAAGAGGGGAACAGCATCTCTACCCCGGGACCTCGAATGCGGTCCCAACCCCTCCGAAAAAAAAAAAAAAAAAAAAAAAAAAGAAGAA
>NW_009648332.1:5721552-5737228 GCF_000708025.1 Charadrius vociferus | reverse complement strand
CGTCCCCCTCCCGTCCCCCCCTTCCCCTTCCCCCCGGGAGCCCAGCCAACCAACCGGTCCCTGCGCAGTTTCGGGGGGGTCTCTGCTGAGCCTACCCCAAAATTCGGGGGATTTGCCTGCCCTTGCAGAAGCCCAAGTCTCCACCTCATTTTGTTCCCAGGACTGGAGGAATAAACCCAGCAACCCCCAAAGCCTCACAAGCCTTTTTAGGGCACCTCGACTTTAAAAAGGAGGTGAAGCCAAGGGAAACCCAGATCTGGGATGTCGTTGGAAACCAGCAGCACCAGTGCCAGGAACCTTGTAGCAGGGCTGGGAGGACTCAGCCGGGTTTAATTCCTCCCCACATCACCTCCCTGCCCTTGACAGGTGGCAGGAGCCGGGGAGGTGGTGCTGAGCAGGGCAGGGGGCTCAGCTCCCTTTCCAGTGAAGCACAGCGATTGTAGCCTGGCTGTGGACCGCAACCAGCTGCTCAGGAAAATGCCCGTGCTTACCCCCTCTCCCCAATCTGTGAGGTAAACAGCCCTAGGAGCTTTCTATTTACTCTCTTTCTAAACACAGACCCTTTTACTAGCTGTGAGCCCAGCCGGCAGAAGGTGGTGTGCTGCTAAAATCCTCCTGTTCCTGGCAAAGACGAGACCAGGTCTAACTCATCCCTTAATCCATGGAGGCTCACCAGCTACCCTGGAAATTCCAGCCCCTTTTCCATCCTCTGGAGGTCTCTGGAGGCAGGTTTAAGGAGAGGGACAGGGCTAGCCTGGCCACGCTGGGTGAGTAGGGTTGTGAGGGCTGCACCCCCTGCGTGTCCCTGGGGGATTCCACTCAGCAGAGCATCAGCTGGAAAAGGGCTGGGTGATTGAGAGACCTGGACGTAGCTCCATCTCTGGAGTACGGGATATGAGGTTAGAGAGCCCTCTGTGTGTTGCGTCCCCAGTATAGATGCACTGGGGAGTCCCTGGCGTAGCTGGGATCAGCCCTGGGGTCTGATGCCATTGTCCCCTCTCCCGTCATTAGGGTTCACAGCCCATCATCGGGGCGCCTGGCGATGCTCTGCAGCAGGACAGTGTTCCCAGTAGTGGGATGTGCAGGAGAGAAACAGCGTTGGGGAGAGGAACGGGGAGGAAGGGGGAGAGAAAGGAGCTGGATTCTGCTTCCTTTCCAGCCAAGTGACTGCCTTGTGCTGCTCCTGAAAAAGTCCTCCTTTGGTGTGCCTAGGGAAAAAATGTAGCTTAAACCAGAGAAAGTTGGACAAAGCAACGGCAGCTGAAGGTGCCTCTGGAAACACATCCACACCTGAGGCCTGATCCTGCCTTCCCCTGGGCAAGTCAAGCTCAGGTGCTCAGCTCCCTCAGGACTGGGTCCAGGGCTGAGGATGCAGGCGGCGCTGCGAGGCCGAGTGTGGTGGAGGGACGACATTGGTATTTATAAACTGCTGAAATGTGCCTGACACTTGAGGGAAGATCCTCTCCGCTCCCTCAAGGGCTTTCATTTGAAGGGCTTGACTCTACCCTCCAAGAAGTTGATAAGACCTTCTGGCTCCCATTATCTCCCTGAGGGCCCTGTGTTGCCCTCCTCGCTGTGGGCTGAAGCACCCAGGTCACGCTGCTCTAATTGCTTGGGGAACAGAGAGTCCCTGGGCAGGACCTGGCACCTCTCTGAAGGTTTGGGATTTGGCCTCCTGGTGCAAAGCTGGGCTCTGGGAAGGGTCTGGGTGGCACCAGCGCTTTGCTGTTCTGCATCCCTCCATCCTCCTTACAAAGCACAAATGCTGGGAATGCCGTTCAGCCCCAAATTGGGAACATTTGGGCTGAAATCTTTTGAATGCATTTGAAAAAGGGAGGCAGGGAGGGAGGGTGGGGAGAGGGACATGGGAAGGGAAAAAGAGAAAAAGTTATGGCGTTGCTGGCATGAAGTTGATTTGTCTGGATCCCGTCCCTTTGTGGCCGTCGTCCATCACTGTACCCGGGAGATGTCGCAAACCATGTGCAGAAGAGGCTCGGCTGTGCGAGAAACGTTCCCACGTCAGGTGTCAGGACACTGCACTCGCCTCACACCCCCCCAGTTTAAATCAAAGCTGTACTTCTCCCTGGCAGGGAAGGGGTGGGAATTTCAACCAGCTCCGCTGGCATCTATGTCCTCCTCCCCAGGACCTTGCTGGGGCAGAGGGGTGCGTGTGACAGTGTGGGTGATGGTGCGGGTGCCAATGGGTGGCCCAGGGAGGCCAGAGGCCAGGGGAGCAAAGCCTCTCTGCCCCCCGGGGCTGGGGCCAGCCTGATGCTCCAGCGAGGTTTTTCATCTGCCTCTGCGATGTCAGCAGAGCACAAAGGCAGGGGAGAGGTGAACCCTTCTGTTAATACACGTGTTTTAAATAACTGGTATTTTTATTTCTTCCCTTCGGTGCGGTGGGCTTGGCACGCATCTTTGTTTGCACAATTGTCCTGCCTATACGTTCAGTTGCCCAAGTAAGGAGAAAAAGATCCCATGTGGGATCTGGAGGTGTGCTTTGCTGGTTCTGACATATAAATATTAATCAAGAAACAACACCGAAGAGAGAAAAAAAACCCACCTCCTACTCTTGAACCCCTTCAGATCCCTTTATTGTCCTGGCAGTTGTTGCACTTGGACTGGCTTTTCGCTTTCTCCTCTCAGAGCAGCTGGCTCCAGCAATGGTCCCCAGATTCCTCAGCTACATCCTACTGAGGGAAAACATTTATTGAAGTTTTCAGATTATTGGGGAAATACATATTTCTGCTTCTTTTCCAAACTCCACTGACATCTTTTCTAAGTCAGCCCCTCCTGTCAGCATGGGGGTAGGAGAGGCATCCTCTCCTTCTCATCTTGCAGTTGATGTCTCCTGCATGAACTTTGAGTACCCAGAAACTCCAGGGAGGGGGATTGCTACCACCAACATGTACTTCATTAGCGGGTAATAGCAGTGAGTACACGCGTAGTTTATTTTCCTCCATAAAGCTGCACTTCAACTCACTCGCACCTCTGAAGAAACAGAGGGTATGGACACACACTTCCACCTCCTCAGACAACCACATTTTAGATGGCCTTTGCCGAGGTAGCGTCAATGCCTTGGTGCTGCGCGGGAGGAAGCAGAGGAGCAGAGGCTATCGAAAACGAGGAGGTCAGAGAAGAAGAAAAAGTCTGGCGTAAAGCTGCCCTCGCCTTGTCGGCACACACGCCTGCTACTCAACTGCGAGTACGCACGTGGGGTTGGGCTGCGTCCTTGACTGGAGCATCCCTTGTGATTCCTCCCCCAGGATCCTGTGAGATGGCAGGACCCGCTGCCTGGCGTCGCCTGTGAGCACTGTGTGTGCCCAGCACCCACCTGCCGGCACCCCGAACCAGGGCCAGGGTGCTCAGCACCCCCAGGGAAGCACCCTTGCCAGCACGGGGTGCGGGGGTCTAAAACTGCAACAGATTGTTTGCTCCGGTTGTTCCTACTGCAGGCTCTGCTCTGTGTGTGCGCTTCTGTGCAGGTACATCTGTGTGTAGGGGGGTGTGTGTCCATGTAGGTGTGTATGTGTGTGTGCAGGTGTGTATGTGTCTGTTTAGGTGTGTATGTGTCTGCTTAGGTGTGTATGTGCATGTGTGTGTGTGTCTGTAGGGGTGTGTGTGTGTGCAGGTGTGTACGTGTCTGTTTAGGTGTGTATGTTTCTGCTTAGGTGTGTATGTGCATGTGTGTGTGTCTGTGTAAGTCTGTATGTGTGTGTGGAGGTGTGCGTGTGTCTGTGTAGGTGTGTAGGTGTGTGTGCAGGTGTGTATGTGTCTGCTTAGATGTGTATGTGCATGTGTGTGTGTGTCTGTGTAGGGGTGTGTGTGTGCAGGTGTGTATGTGTCTGTTTAGGTGTGCATGTGTCTGTGTAGGGGTGTGTGTGTGCGGGTGTGTACGTGTCTGGGTGTGTATGTGTCTGCTTAGGTGTGTATGTGCATGTGCAGGGGTGTGTGTGTGTCTGTGTAGGTGTGTATGTGCGTGTGCAGGGGTGTACGTGTCTGTTTAGGTGTGTATGTGCATGTGTGTGTCTGTGTAGATGTGTGTGTGTGTGCAGGTGTGCATATGTCTGTGTAGGTGTGTATGTGTGTGTGCAGGTGTCCGTGTGCCTGTGTGTATGTGTGTGTGCAGGTGTGTATGTGTCTGTTTAGGTGTGTATGTGCATGTGCAGGTGTGTGTGTCTGTGTAGGGGTGTGTGTTATCTATGTAGGGGGGGGTGTGTGTGTGCAAGGGTGTGTGTGTGTGCCTGTGGGGAGGTCTCCCCTGGCAGCACAATGGAAGAGCGAAGTGTAAAGCGCTCCCGTTCTGGCTCAGTGGGTAAATTGTCTACAAAGGGCTCTTCAACCTGTACACACGCCGCAAAGGCGCATGGCACTTCTCCGGGCGAACAATAGCCGGGGCTGAGTCACAGCGCTGCCGAGAAGCATCCCAACGCTGCCGGTCAAGGGAAGGGGGCTTGTGTTTTACCCCCTGAGACAGCTTTTATCAATGAATCCCCGAGATCACTGTGGGATCAGGGGCGCAGGAAAGAAGAGGAGAGGGAGAACGGGGATGAAACGCTCGGGCTCTGCGTCTGTGGGTCGGATGCAATGCTCGCAGCAAGAAGCAGATCTACACGTGCTGCTGGTCCCTTTCTAGTTTTCACCCCAAGAGCCGGGGCTGGCAGCAGGGGGGAGAGGGCACGGGGAAGTGCCCGCTGAAAGGACCGGGCAGCCTGTTTCACATGAAGAAGAGGAAATACCTTTCCCCGGAGCACCCCGTAAAACTCACTCTGCTGTGGCTCTCACTCCGCTGGCAGCTTCTCAGATGGTAACTGCTCAGGTTTGGATGTGGCCTTTAGCTTCAGATGTCCTTGAAGCTTCAGCTGCCAGAGGTTGGCAGGGTGCAGCAGGGAGAGGATCATTCTGTGCTCACTGCTTCTGATATTTTCTTTCTAAGCGTCCATCCCCAGCCACCGCTGGAGAGGAGATATTGGAGTTTTGGATGAAATCCCGCAAATTTTCATGGAAGCAGAACGGCAGGAAGGCAAACAGGAAAGAAGAGGAGTAATATACTATTCTCGGGGGCAGTGGTTGCATTTCTCTGTTTGCTTTGCTGTGTTGTTTCCTTTTCCTCCAGCCACATACTACAGAATTATGGCAAATGAATTAAGGGATTAAATCATAAAGGAGAATTAGGATCCTGCTGATTTAGAAGCAGAAGCCCAGATGGCCTTATTGAACTCTAGATGATGCCAGAGCATCGTGGGTAGTGCTGTGGATGTAGGTCATACAATAATTTAGGTTGGAAGAAACCTCTGAAGGTCTCTGGTCCAACAGCCCACAAAGCAGAGCAAACCTAGGTCAGATTGCCCAGGGCTTTGTCCAGACAAGTTTTGAATGCCTCCAGGGATGGAGACTCCCCCACCTCTCTGGTCCTCTGTGTTTAACCATCCTCAGGGGGATTTTTTCCCCTAATATCTAATCAAAGCTTTCCCTTCTGCAACTTGTGTTCATTGCCTCTCCTTCTATCACTGTGCACCTTGGGTGGATGTCCAGGTGCTTCAGGGACCTATTCAGGCCCTTTACCTGCCTCGTAAACCAGATTGTTGTGCATAAGCTTCAGAGATGGTCCCAACTTAAACGGCAGGTTCTGGGCCTCCCAAGCCCCTTGGACTCATCCCATGTGAGCAGACCTGGATAGGAGTTCTCACCTCTGCATGGTGCACCAGTACTGCTGTTGAATCAGTCTCACATGTATAAGGAGAGGTGAGGATTTGCTATTGCTATGGCTGGAGACACCCCAAACAACATCCAAAGATTGCGCCCACAAGCCATTTCCCGAGTCATCCAGGAGATGGTGAGTTTGGGGAAAAGGATATACAGTGGCCTTTGGTCTGCTGCGTCCACCTGGGGAAACAAAGGCATGGATAAGAAAAAACAACTGTCCTCCTTCATTGCTGGTGACTGAGTCAAGCAATCCCTCCTCCCCAGTGTCCAGAGCACACTCCTGAGCTGCCTGAGGTCACATAGCAAGAGGCCATGATCAGCCATGGCTTTTGGTGACGGGCTCATGGGCGGGTGGACCTCTTCCAATACATTTTGGCAGCTGGGAATCATCTCAGTGAAAGACGGAGCTGTGACATGTTTGGCTGTGCCTTGGAGAAAGAGAAGAGGATAGAAGAAGAGAGGAGAGAAGAAGAGAGGAGAGGAGAGGAGAGGAGAGGAGAGGAGAGGAGAGGAGAGGAGAGGAGAGAAGAGAAGAGAAGAGAAGAGAAGAGAAGAGAAGAGAAGAGTTGAGTTGTCTACAACATCCTGGCCTGTCTTTGCCGCTGGGAATGGATGTGAGGTGTGGACAGGGAGGAGGTAGCCTGGCCCTGTGCAGCGAGGAAGGGAGAGGCAGAAGTCGTGAAACAGGGCTCTGTTTGGACCCAAATTCGATTTGCATGGTTAAAACTTGTTGATCCCATACAAGGTTTTCCTGGCTGGGAGCTGAACTTGGTTCCACAGCCAAGCTTTTTTCTTTTCCAGAGTGTTCAGCATAAATCAGACTTTCACAGCCGCCTTTGAGTGGAAGGAGCAAGAAATCACGTTTTGTCTCCCGTCCAGGATCTCTGGGAGAAAGGAGCTGTCAGGAACCAGCCCAGATCCTCTGACACGTGCTCTGTGCATCCTTGCTGCCTGGCTCTGCCTTCTTCCGTCTGGTGTAACGGCTCCATCAGCCCCTGTGCGCTGCCTTCCCCAGCCGAGGTCCCAGCCAGGCCGCTGGCACCCAAGCCGGGCTGTGCCCCAAGCAGGGGACACTGTGTTATGCTCTCCCCTGCCTCTCACCCAAGCCATTAAGTGAGTTTTAACACAAATCCAGATCTGCTGTGGTGTCCTGCTGGCACCACTTGCACCCCCCTTACTCTTTTTGTCTCCAGAGGATCATAGAATCATGGAACGGTTTAGGTTGGAAAGGACCTTGAAGATCATCGAGTTCCAACCCCCCTGCCATGGACAGGGACACCTCCCACTAGACCAGGTTGCCCAAGGCCACGTCCAGCCTGGCCCTGAACACCTCCAGGGATGGGGCCTCAACAACCTCTCTGGGCAACCTGTGCCAGGGCCTTACAACCCTCAAAGTAAAAAATTTCTTCCTAATGTTTAATCTAAACCTGCCCTCTTCCAGTTTAAAGCCATTCCCCCTCGTCCTATCACTACATGCCCTAGTGAAAAGTCCTTCCCCAGCTCTCCTGTAGGCCCCCTTTAGAGACTGGAAGGCCGCAATAAGATCTCCCTGGAGTCTTCTCTTCTCCAGGCTGAACAGCCCCAACTCTCTCAGCCTCTCCTCATAGGAGAGGTGCTCCAGCCCTCGGATCATCCTCGTGGCTCTCCTCTGGACACGCTCCAGCAGGTCCATGTCCTTCTTATGTTGGGGGCTCCAGAGTTGGATGCACAGTACTCCAGGTGGGGTCTCACGAGAAACTCCAGGATTGGCCTAGGGAAGTCACCCTTCTCTGTGCTTTGATAACTCTCTTGTCACTAGTCTCATGTCTCACTAGGAATTATTTTCCTAATATCTAGGTAGAACTCCCCTTGCTGTGCCTTGTGTCCATCGCCTCCCATGTGCCTCCAGGAAAAGCGCGGCTCCATTTTCTCCATAACCACCTGTTAGTCCATAACCAATGGTCGAACAAGCCCAGCTCCCTCCATGTCTTCCAACTTGGCCAAGTACTGCTAATTTTTCTTGTACTGCTTCATAAGCGTTTGAGGGAGAGGGACAAGTTCTCAAAAACACTACACAGGGCACCTACGCCCAAGCATCTCCCAGCAGGTAGGGAGGGCTTTGGTGGAGGTGGCTGCAGAAATCCCACCAGTGCCTGCAGTGGAGCCGAGCAAGGGACCAAAAGCTCCGTTGCTGATGTTGTTGAAACAGAGGGTTAAAGCCTCTCTGTTGGAGCCATTCCCTGCTAGTGAGATCCATACAGTCCATTAAAATTAGGGATCTTATTATGGGCTATATAAAAAAGGTAAAGAGGAAATGAGAACCTTATGAAGGGTTTCTTATGTGTGCAGATGGCAAGGGCATCTGAGGCCGAGAAAGCCCCTCCAACAGGATTTTCCCAAACAGAACTGCTTACTTTGCAGGCTCTCCCTTATGTCAAAAGGAGATAAATAGATGCAGAACTATATTTTCTGCACAGCTCACTCTTGCTGACCAGCCACACAGTTCTTGAGGTGGAGAAACAGGCCCTAAACACCTGTCACGCTCTCAGGAGCACAGTCTCCTCGCCCCCTAGCACCAAATTCAGCCTTCAAATGCACTTTCAGGTCACACTCAGTTCTCTCCTGAACCCAAAGGAGCTGACTGTGTTCGCTGCCTCCCCCAGCCTAGTTGAGGACCGGCGAGACATCCTCTGTCCCTCAGCACAGAGGAGCTATTTGAGTGTGTTGAGAAGCATCAGAAGCACTGAGAGCCAGCCAAAACTGGGAATTCAGTGGCACTGGGCCACTGCTCTGCCTCTGTTTCAAGACAGCAGAGACCAGGGACCTCAAATACGGGACGGACTTCGGGTCTGTAGCAGAACCAGAGACCCTAGGAGTCTGGGCATCTTTTTGCTGGCACATTTTTTCCCTTTCTTCTTCTGTCCCCACCCGCCGTGCGTGGCAGTGCCAGAGTGGGAGAAGGTTCCAGAGCTGCTCTCTGAACCCGTAGGATCCTGTGGGACCCCTTGGCCACCCCATTAGGTGCTGCCATGGCCCCAACAGGACTGCAGAGGCTGTAAGTGTCCTTGGAACATGATCCTTATTTATACAGAAGTATAATCTCTGTGTAGAACTGTAGGGGAGCGATTTTTGTCCCCCTGTGCAGGCTGAGAGCTGAAGCACTGTGAGGCTAAGTGACATGACCAAGGTTGTGCAGACCACCTGTGACGGAGCAAGACCAGCAGCCTAGCGGTGTCGTGAGCCCTCGTCACCGTTGGTCGTCATCGCTGCTCGGTGGCAGAGCTCTGGCTGCCTCGCCTCCCCCCAGCCAGCCAGCCCTCTCCTTTCTCCTTCAGACTCTTAAAATAAGCCTCGCAAAGGCTCAAGCGTGGTTTCATTTTCACTAATAAATCCCTGCTTGCACTTGAAGCTGCTGTGCCTTTTAAAACATTATCCCTGGCTCTGATTACACTCCTGATGAAAGCAGGCATGGCCCTATTAGTTTTCATGGCAAACAGCACTGCCACGTCCTGCTAGCCTTTATGCACTCGGTGTAACCCAAGTTTCACAGGAAAGGGAGGGGGAATAAAAAAAGACATCTTGCAAAGGCAGTGTCTGTCTCCACTTTCACTTCAGGCTGAGGACATTACGCACTTGAGATTCCCCCCTAGAAATAGCTTTGATTAGACCATGTCATTTCTTTTTTTTTTTTTTTTTAACTATTTTTTTTAATTGCTACCAACAATTAACTCCTGCTCTACAACTTGAAACAGATGCCTCTGTCCCTCCCGCAAGGGGCTGCACCGAGGGGTGGTAATGGGTATGGGGTGGGGAGATGGGAAACGAACTACTTAAGCAGTCATGAGCAATAGCTGCTCTGTACTGGTGTCTCCCTCTTTGTGGCTCAGAGAGGATGTGGGTTTTTGGGGAGCAGAGTGAAGTGCCTACAACACCAGTGTGAAAAAGCCACCTCATGGCAACAGGTTTGTGCTGGGTCATTAATCCAGATTTGCAGATGGGTAAACTGAGGCACAAAGGGGTTAATGCTCTCTAGTGGGAGAGGATGGGGGGAGAAGGGGGACTTTGTTCCAGAACTGTAGAGGTGAGCTTTTTGAACTCCTTCAGCTTTGTTCTGTCCCTTAGGCAATGCTTGGATAGCTTTTTGGGAATGGGTTTGCAGCCAAAGCAGAAAGACTGTGCTCAAACAGTCCTGAAGGCACCAAGCACAGGAACGTGGGACAGTGGCAGCGAGGAAAGGAAAGAGAAATAGGGAAAGGGAAGGGAAGGAGAGGAAAGGAAAGGATGAAAAAGAATAGAAAAGAGATACAGAAGGAGAAAGATAGTAAGAAAAAGAGAAAGATATAAAGAAAAAAAAAAGAGAGAGTAATGAGGAAAGAGGGAAGAAGGCAAGGAAGCCCCTCTGTAGCTCATGGGGTGGCCGGGTGCCTGCGGGCCATGCGCCCCCTCTCCCGCGCTGGATCGCGCCCCACCACCTGTGTCCGAGCACATCTCCCCCCCTGCAGAAGGGCCGGCTGCCCTGCCTGTCCCAAAATCAAGCCTGGCAGCTGTCGGAGGGGTCGGGCGGCTGAGCTGCTGCTGCAGCCAGGGAAGCGCTGTCTTGGCTCGGCCGCTGCGGGCACAGAGCAGCCGGGAGAGGGTGGCAGGTGAGAGAGGCAAAGTCATTACTACAACAGATGGGAGAGGCATGACATTACATGGCAGGGCTATTATTTACTGAGCGCTCGTGTTTGTCGTGGCTGAAGATGACATCTTATTAAGGAGTCATGACACTGGGGGATTTTTTTAAGCCTGGGGGCCAGGAAGGCTAATGAACAGGGATAGCTCTAGGAATAGATGGAGGGTGGTGCCGTTTTCAGGTTGTATGCAAAGCTGACTATCCTTTCACCGGCCCCAATTTCCAGGAGATTTCCAGGCTGTGGCTTGTCTCCCTCCTGCTGTTTAGGGATGGATGCTCCTTGCCGTGGCCTGATCGTGCTGGCTGAGGTGGAAGTGGCTGTTGAGAGAGAACTTGCTGTAAGGGGGCAAAGCCTGAGCTGTGCTATTGAAAAGCTCCCACCTGTACCTAATGCCCACGGACAGCCAAACACCTCCTGCAAACGAGGGCATGTGGCAGGGAATGGCTTTTGGGCAGGTTTTCCCAAATCCCACCTTGCAGGGGCTTTGGAGGAGGGCTCTTGGGCAGCATGTGCAATGGCTGGGGGAGTGTGGGAAGCGGGACCCTTCCATCGGTGTAGCACTGTCACCCCCACACGATGCCCAGTGGGCTGCTCAGACCGAAATCGGGGCCATTTGACCCGTTTTGTGTTCCCCACCACCCCAGCCTGCCCCGGCACCAGCTCCGCAAGCCTTGCCCTCCTTTGCCTGAAACAAGAGCCGCTTCCCCGCAGCTTCCATGCGCCAGCTCCTTATCGCTGACCCTCTCTGTCAGTGCGGATGCTTGACTAATGTTCCCTTGTAAAATGTTGTGTTAAGCACATTCCAGCCGCTGACATTAAATACTTGGGCCAGGGCAGAGCTCAGCCTCCGGCGGCCGGAGCGCTGAGCCAGCCTCAGCCACACGCCCGATGATGCCGCAGCCAAAACATTTGCTCTTTCTGCCCCATCTCCGCCTCTCCCCTGCCCTCCCTCCGGCACAGAGAGTGTGGGCAGAGCTCGGGGGGTGCGGGGGGGAAGGAGGCAGCGGGCAGGACCACGGCTGTCTGGCAGATGAAATAATAATTACCCCAGCCGCCTCCGGCCTCCCTTGCATTCCTCTGTGCTAACAGCTTGGCTTATTTTGTTTTCGTCCACAAATATTGACTCGCTGGGTTCTTTTCACCTCGTGCCTATTAAAAAGGCATTGCTCATAGTATTGTTATTGAATTTGTTCTGCAGCTGCGAGAAGCATCCAGCGGCTTCAAGGAATTCAGCTGCGCTGCTATTGCAGGCCCTGAGGGCTGTGTGCCCTCGGTACCCCCCAAATCTGCTTTGCCTGTGGCTGTGCATGGGACAGGACCCGGGGATGCCTTTCTGCCGAGAGGGGGGATCAGGGTGGTCCTGGGGATGAGGCTGCAGAGATGCTGTCTGCTCTTGGGGGATGCCGCTTTGCTGCTCCGTGCCTCGGTTTCCCCGTTGAGCCTTGTGATTCCTGACCATTTTTGTAACTTTCTGCCTTCATGAAAGGACGTGCGATTTAACACTCTGACCTTTTGCTGCCGCAACTGTTCCTTTTATGCTCGGTTCAGTTTGAAAATGTGGGAGTTGTTTCCAGATGCCTTAACCTGGCTGGGGCAATAACTAGAAAAATAAAGCCCTTCATTTCACCCTGAGCTGAATTATCCAGGTAATTGATGAGCGTGACAGCAATGCTCACGCAGCCCCAGGCCTGAGAATTTGGGATCATGGTTGCGGAGGGGGGGTTGATGCCTCTCCCCCAGGTGTGGGGGGATTTGGGGTGCAGGAGAGGGATGTGCAATCTCTCCCCGCTTTCCCCGCAGCGTTCAGCCAAGGGCAGGGGCAGCGGGACAGCAGCGTGCTCGTGAGGAAACCCCCTGTTTCGGCAGCTGTGCTCAGCTTTGGCATCTCTCCCGGAATAAAATCGACTGGCACCACATTCCCGGGGACTCCCCTCTGTCCCCAGCCATCCCTCTGGGGGAAATCCCAGGGATGCCGTCGCTCTGTCAGCTGATCTTACCTGAGTCCCAGATCCTGAGGTGGGATGGGAATAGGGAATTGGGACAGGTAAGAAAGGCTGTGGCATTAGCGGGCACCTGGGGGTGGGTGTCCTTATTGAAACCTCTCCCCGTCCCCTGTAAAGTGTCCCAATATCTCTTTCTCCATCAGAGGTGTGACAGATGCCTGTTTCTGCGGGTGAGCTGGGGTGCGGGCAGCCTTGGGATCCTCTGTGAGCATCTCCTACAGCCTTTGGGGGTGGGAAGGAGCCAGGGTGGCAGCTTGGGTGTGTGTGTGGGGGTGTGTATGAATGAAGTCTGCACACATGACAAGTAACAGGGCCGCCTCTCCTCCTCCCAGCTGGTCTCACTCATCTGTGGGACAACTGAGCAGCAAATCTATGGAAAAAGACTTTCTGTGCTGCTCTGTTTGACTGATCCCTCCTATTCTCCAGCGGGGCCCTTGGCTCAACTTCTTCACCCCTCTAACCTCCCTCAAGATGCCTTTTTAACCTCCCCCAGCATGAAAACAGCCAGCAGGTGAAATCCCAGCTCACCGCCCCTGCCTACACCTCAGCAACAGCCACCAGCCAGGCACGGGGGCTGCTGCTGTCACCGGCATCGAGCAGAGCTGTCACTCCCTCGCTGGAGGGATGCTCTTTCAGGGGAAGGGATGGTCTGTGTGCCGGTTACCTGTCCCTTGCTTGATGTGGCCATACCTGCTGCTGCTGTGCCCTGCTAAACCTTCTCAGTTGTGGAGCTGCTGCCTTGGGGACCTCCCTGACTCTGGCATGGGGACAGCAAAGAGTGGCAAGAAACGTTTAACCCTGCAGAGACATCTGGGAGTATCGCCAAGGCTTGGGGCATGGCAGTTGGCTCAGTGGCAAGAGGTCCATGTGGAGAGGGTCAGCCGGGGCGCGCCGGGGACAGCCGCAAAGTCACGGGGGCAGATGCGATCCCAAACGCCCGGAGTCAAGCAGGTTGTCTCTGGCCTCGTGACCAGCCTGCAAAAAATAACGTGACTGCCTCCTTCTCCCAGCGCCTGTTCGCCTGAAGCAAATGTCAGTGTTACCATGCCCGAGTGTTTATTTTGGCAACGGCCGGCGGCCTGGCCCACGGGCACAAGGGGACATGGCGAGGAGGGTTAGCTGCCTGGTGGCAGGTCCCACCGTGCCCCATTGAGGATGTGGCATGGCCAGCAAGGACTTTTCTCCTGGCTTCACCCTGCACCACATCAGGTCTGTCATAAATACCAACTGGCCTCAGGGAGGGCATCATGCTGGGCTCTGGTGGCAGCCGAAACCTGGAGGAGAGCAAGGACCTGCCTGTGGGTACTACTGAACACTGGGAACCCACTGGAGCCCTGGCTCTGGCTGATGCCTGGGGTCATTCCAGGCACAGAAGCCCCATGTCCCTACTGTGGGGGCGGGAAGAAAATCATCGGTGAGGAGTGTCCTGTTCTCCTGACCTTTGCTCTCCAAATATTTAGGATCCCACAGCACACAGTCACAGGCCTTGTTGGGCTTCAGCGCGATGCCATTTGCCTCCTGTCTCAGCTGTCTTCAGTAATTCATCTCCAGCTTGCTGCTCTGGGGCCGGGGAAGATGCACTCGCCTTACCGGGCTTCCCCGGGGTGAGTGCAGCCACCAGATCACCCTCCCAAGCCCTGTCTGTCCCTTGTTCCCTGGGCCATCCCCCTCGTTACAGGCCCACGGTCAGCGGGGGTGGAGGGGAGCAGCCATGGGAGGGCAGTCCCCTGTCCCTGGCAGGGGTCACTCTTCACTCCCTGGTCTGCATCCTTCAAACCGGTGGTGATGAGGGACAGCCCAAGCATGGTCAGCAACCAAACCCTGCAAAGGGTTGTGCTTTGCACTAGGGAAGGTGATGTGAGACTGCATTTGGGGAGACTTGGTGTAATAAACAGGTGTCTGTGAGCCAGAGAAGCAATCCCAGGCCCTGATATAGCCCAGGGTTTCTTGGTCAAGGGCCCAGGCTGGTGGCCATATGAATCTGTACTGCAGGTCATGCACATGGTCCTGGGCAGCACCTGCAGGATCAGAGCTTACTGTCAGGAAGCAGCATAAATTAAGAAGGATGCTCTTATCTCCTGAGGTGGCTGCGGCTATACTACCCCTGCTGCATGAGCTCATAGAGGTGACTCTGCCCTGTGGACACTTGGAAGAGATGCCTGGCTGGAGAGGTCTGGATGGAGCTTGGAACCTTTGGAGGAGATCCCAGGAGGAGGAACTTTGTTTGGGCAAGATCATCCCCTGGTGAAGGAAGGAGAGTGCTCAAGTCCTTGGGGAAATGACACTGACTGTCACTGAGCACTAGTGACCTGAGGGTGCAAAGGAAGAAGAGCCCAGCAGGAGGATGCTGAAAGCAGGAGTGACGTTTTGGAAGAGGCAATAGCGGCTGTTGGATTACCTCTGTTCTGACCATAGGTACAGCTTATTATATATGTCAAAATCCCAGGGTTGGCCATGCTTTTGCTCCCTGTGGTTGAACATCCACTGCTTCCACATAGGACTTTCTCGCTCATACTTGTCACAGTGCAAGAAGAATAAGGACTGCTTTAATGAAGACATCACATAAGAGCCAATGCTTTAAACGAGACAGAGCCAAAGGGGATGTGTCCATCAGACACCACTGAGCCAGAAGATCCAGACGGACCCTACCATTCAGAAGTCCCTTTGCTGCTGGTTGCCAGGGGCTGAGGACGCCAAAACCCCCACAAGGCAGCGTGCGCAGTTTTATGATGAGCTAAAATTTTATGGTGTTCCGCAGGCAACAATGTTTTCTTTTAAGCTCTTTTAAAATTAAACTTTATGAAACTATATTAGCGCTAATTATGTTTTCATATTTTTTTATGAAATTAGAGGTGATTTTTCACTGTGCTCTTTGAAACACTGATAGGAATTCTTTTATTGGCCAGACACTACATTTTCTTACCAAAAGCCTTATTTCTGATGGTTTACAAAAATAACAATAATTTTAACAAAAAGTACTGATTAAAACTAATAGAAAAAGTGTCAGTTTCAAAGTATGTAAAATGCTTTGAAAAAATGAGAATAAAAGGGATTCTTTTTTCTTTTCTTTTCTTTTTTTTCTTTTTTTTTTTTTTCCAGATGGATTTGTTTCCATTTCCAACCAACTTTTGGTCATCCAATAATGATGTTTTCTTGAGAGGAAATAAACTCCAAGTGACCACAGCAACACGGCTTAGATTTTCGGCTGATGCAAGTCAGCCGATCTCCACAGGGGCTGGCACTGTGTTGCATGGAGGGAAGATTTAGCACCATGTGTTTATGTGGTGTCTTCACACCCCTCCGTTTCCTGCT
>NW_009648332.1:5713527-5721522 GCF_000708025.1 Charadrius vociferus | reverse complement strand
CGAATGGTGTAGAGCGAAAAACCCTACAGAGATAGAGAGAAAATCATAAGCAAATGAAAAATGGAAGTTGAAAGGTGAGGTTTGAGGAGAGGAAGTGACTCATGGGTTGGGAATGAGGGATGGGGTCTTGGGGAAGCTTGGCAGCTCGAGCTCCAGTGACCCCCGACTGTGAGGAGTCATGGGGAGGACGGAGGAGAGGCCAAGCATGGAGCAATGAAATGAACGGTCGAGCCCGGGGAGAGCTATGAAAACCAGGAAGACGAGCCCATGGCGGTCATGCAGAAAGTGGAGGAATATCCAGCGTTTCCAGACTGTCTGTTCTGTTTATCCTTCCCTTGGCTTTGATTGGGGGCTGTGTGAGACACGACGAGGTAGAGACCTGAGGGAAACCAGTAAAGCTGATGGATCTACAGCAACGGTTTAAGGCTGCTTTCAAGCTCCTAACTCTACATCTGCTGTGCTGCGTGGGGAAAGGGCAGCAGTATTTCCTAAGCCACTGTAGCATAAAGGAATGGGGTAGTATGTTTCAAATAGTTTGGATATCCTTGAACAAACCCTCTGATCTTCTGCAAAAGCCACCAGAACCCAACTAAGCCATCGCGTGTCCGCAGCTGGGGCTGCGTGAGTTGGGGAAGGATGTACGGATGCTGGAGCGGTGCACATGTACCACATTAAGCAGGGCAAATTTGGGGGAGAGTCAGGGACCCATTCCTCTTCCCACCACCCTCCAGTACATCCGCGTCTGTGTGCAGTGAGGCTTAGTGTACTTGCGTCTGTTTGTAAAAAATGCTGTTTGGGACACCGGCTGTGCCTTAGCAAATGGTGCCTGAAATAACACAAAGAAGACTTCACACCTGTAAAACGGGGTTGGCTCACGAGTCAGAAAGCTCCTTGCAAAGGTGCTGCAGTGGCAGCTGGAGATCAAGCTGTGCGCTCACCCACTGGTGGTCTCCACCTGCCCTAACCCCATCTCCTGCTCCACACAGGTTGTGTCTCCCGTGGCATCTTCACAGCTCTGAGATCAAGCACCAACAGGCATCCTTGGTCTCCTCTGACTCTGGCAACACTGAGTTGTTCTTGGCTTCGTTAGAGCCTGATTTGCATAGAAGGGAAATAAATGGCTCTAATTGACTTAGTCTGGATGTGGCCTTCAGAGGGATGCAACGTTTACAAGGCAGTTTTGGAGCAAAGTGGCTTTTTCTACCGTTCTAGCAGAGGGACAACATATGTAGATTAATAGTAGGTGTATGCTTTTGCAGGTAGGTATAGCTTTTTATTTCACCTACTTGTAATGAAAACAGATTTTAGGTTTAGCTATAGCAACAGTTGGTGTTGTTTAATTTCTGATCATCCCAGATACACCTCTGCCACTCATGCACAGTTTGGCTGGAGTATTTCTAGGGGCAAAGCAGGCTGGAGATGCTGCTTTCTTAGGAGAATGCAGCAGTTATCTGGAAACCCTGTTGGTGCCTGAGCTGCCATGTGCCAGGACATCAAAAAGATTTAATTTGGGATCGGTTCCCCCAGGGTTATACAGGACAGCCTCAAGGAGGTGGAGCTGAAGGAGGCCCATTTGATCTCTTGGTCCTTCTACCTTCTTATATTTGATCATTGCTTCTGGGGACAGGGGAGGCAGAACCCTGTTATTTGGAACATGAAATTATTAGGCGGGCTATTGCAGCATGGAGACACTCTATTTCCCAGTTCCTAGCACAGATGCTGAAATGTACAGCTTTTAATGATCCCTTCTGGGTGGAAAGCCCCAGAAATACCACACAGAGACTGCTAAAGCCCTGGCCAGGCTTCAGCCACCATGGAGCGGTTTCCATGCTTGCATCCAGAAGGCTTGTGGCCAACCTAGTTTAAACTCAGCGTGCGTCGGAGCTCAGCGTGGAAGGGGGAGTCAGTCAAGGTATGCTTGATGCTTCCCATCTCTTCTGATAAATCTGCAGCACTCATGAACTAAAACTGAGCTTTTGCAGACCGTAGCAGGGGAATTTCTCTCCCGCTTTCCTAGGCCAGCACTTGGACAAGGCTCGGCAGGAGCTTTAGCATGGATTCTACTGGGCATAATACTGGAGCCTGTAATTGTTGTAGGAGTTGGCTTGGACTCCTCTATTTCTTGAACGCCGTTGAGACAAACATCCTGGCCGAACGATCAGCCCAGGCACCCCCTAACTCAGAGGCAGTAACTTGGGCCGAGTATTGCTGTGAAGCACCGAACAGTGCTCCAGCATCCAACCTGGCTTCACCTTTAACGCAAAGGGTGCCACCAGTTTGGACCATGCACTTAAAGAAGACCATTTAAAGAACCCAACCCCTGCAAAGCAGTGCTGCTCCAGAGCCGGGGTGGGGATGTCCCCAATGCTGTCTATCATACCTTGGTGGCCACCCTCTCTGTGTGTTAGCCTCAACCCGTCACAACAGTCCCCTCCCTGTCACAATAGCCCTTCCCAGTCATGACAAACCCTGCCCTCCTACAAATAGCCCTCTATCTGCAGCATAAGGTGCTGAGCGTGGGGAGAGGGTGGCGGTGCATGCTCTGCTCGGAGGCAAAGAATAGGAAATTTGGGTCGCTGGCAAACCCTGTGTGAGTTTTTCTTCTGCTTGTCCTCCAATTAGGCAAGCGATCTCACACTGCCGCTTGGAAAATAAATCTCTGTGATACTCACTAGGGATGGATTTGTTGATTGTAAAATTAAAGGAGGCTTTGGGATTAGGGATCCTGACCTTGGATCTGGCTCTTCGGAGGCTGTGAATGCAGGCTGGTGTTTGAGCTGGAAAGCAGAAATTTCTGAGCTGGCGAGTAACAATAAACGAGCTTAATGTTGGTTTGTTATGCCTCTGTTAGAAGGGTTTTAAATGTGGAGCCCTAATTGTAGAGAGAGCCAGGTTAATACCAAGTAAGGGAAGCTGGCTTTTTTTTTTTTTAAATTTTGTTTTGGAAAAAACTTGAGTTTTTTTGTGGGAGGAAAAAAATGTTTTACTTGTTTTCTGAAGCTATTTTTAATGGAATTTAAAAGGAAAAAAAAAGAAATCTTGAGCTGAACTTTTTGTGTGTAACTGGTATTTCCTCTTTTTCCGTACTAAAATGGTAGGGGAGAGATAAAGGAGCTGGGAGAGGAGAAAAAAGTGATATAAAAAGATTAGTCTTTTTGATAAAAGTATTTATAAAACAGTTTTTAGAGAACAAACAGTGTTCCTTCTTGAAGTATATGTGATGGAAACAGTTGAATTGTGATGGAATTAACCTTTCACTTTTTAAAACCAACTTTGGCAAAATACCTGTAGTTTAACTGGAGAGTCTTAAGTAGTATTCATCTTGCATGCTCAGGAGTCCTTCCATTACTTTCTGAAAACTCTTGACATCTGAGGTTTCTTTTTTTTTGTTGTTTTGGTTTTTCATGGTTGCTTTTTTTTTTGTTTTGTTTTGTTTTGTTTTGACAGAGCAGTGGAGAGATGTTGCTGAAGGGACATTCCTTTTTTTTTCTGATGATCCTCCAAACCTGCCTGTGCTGTAAGTCGTTGATGAAATAACTGTAGTCTGGTTAAAGCCTTTAGTGTTGAGCATGAAATGGGAATAGGGTTAATTTGTCTCTCCTCTTGGAGAAGGAAGGCTCCTGTGGCCCAGTTGCCATAGTGTCAGCCAGAACTGATTTGTAAATGAAGGGTCTGCAGCTCTTACATGAGCTTATTGCCGCTCCAAGAGTTCATCCCATAATTTTCTCTGTGTTTTTGTCTGCTTATTGCTCAGGGGTATGGCCAGGTGCCAGCAATATGACAGCAAGGGGCGAGCACTGCCAGCAGATCCATTTTGGGCTTAGTTTTGAGTATCCCAGGTGAAAAAAGTTAGCTAACAAAATCTGCCTGAAGTGTCAACCTCCATCTGCAGGAGGAGCCTCCATCTGGGATGTCATTAGCAAAAGGGAAGAACCTGCCCTGGATTCTTCCACCCATTTGCAAAGAGATGTTGGCGGCAGCTTTTAAGTCTCCATTACCAGGGCATTCCATGTTCCTTGTACCCACCAGGACTCACTTTAGAAAGATGTCAGTGACTGACAGAATTGGCTGGTTGGGGGCTGGAAGAAGAGGAACATCTTGGGCAGCTTGTGATGAGTCTCTGCTTTGTCTTCTGCCCAGGTTCCCTGGGGGGTCAGTAGTTGGGATCGGTGGTCAAACAGGACAGCAGTGCCTGGCTGTAAACTTGCACCTGGACTGTGAGGTAAGGACGCAGGGGCATGTTTTATTCCAAAGGAAGAGAAAAAGCTCCACCAGCTATGCCGGGCAACCAGCTTGTCCTCTTGGCCTTATGTGTCTCCATCTGTCACGGGCTCGCAGGTGAGAAATATTTACTATTCTTGGAGAGACGAGTCTAAAGGTGAAGCTGATTTTTGTTGTATATTTATTGTTACTGCTTTGTTGTACCCATGTGCAGCTTATCATGCCTTTACCCTGTTCATGTCTGTCCCCAGTTCTCCTGTGGTGTTTCACAAACTCATTCTGGCTAAATTCTTTGTGATACTGCTTAGGGTTAACTTCGTCCCTGTCTGACGAACAGGGCTCCTCTTCTAGGTTTGAGGACTTGAGATGTGACATGGACAGCAGTTACTTTTATTTGTATTGTTGAAAGGAAGGTTAAAAAATTGTTTTGATGTTTGGTTTGTATTCAAAAGTAAATCTTACTGGAAAACGGAGGGTTTTGCTGCAAAGAAATGTTATTTTGTTTTGTTACATTGTGTGGGCCTTTAAAAACAGCGTTTGGAAGCCTTCTGAAGATAAGAGACTGGATGTATCTGTGCCATCTGCTAAATTCTCCCAGGTAGTAATGCAGGCTGGTGGGATAGGAGAAGGTCACCTGCAGAATCTGAGGTTTCACAGTGAACAAACCTACTGAGCAACACTTGTGGGTCTGCAATTTGCTTGCAATGGTCCAGGGTGGCAGAAGTAGTGTTTCATAGTATGTGAAACTGCTTTTGAAGTCGTATTTTCCTGTTTTTCTTATCCAGCCATGTTGTTTTAGGACAGGTGGGTTGATTTGCTACAGGTGCTTCTCAGGGGGTGGTGAATGAGCAGTGAAGGAGATCAGGTGTAACTGGGAGTGTAATCAAACACTAGTTCAACAAAGCAGGTCTTTTGCTTTTGTGAAACCCTGTTGAAAATATTTCTTTTCCCCTGGAGGAAGGATGTGTTTGCAGCATCTGGGATTTCTAGGAATTCCTCCTTCTGGATGGCTTAACCACAAGTAGAGCAGAAGCTGTGCTCATCGAATGTGCCTGTCCCTGCAGCTCCAGGCAGAGAATTCCCTGGGTCATCCTCACATCTGGCACAAAGTCCTGGGGCTGAGCAGTGTATAACTGCACAGAAAGAAAATCGGTTTCAATCTGAAGCTACTAGATTTTGGGGAATGCATCTGCTTCCCTTGTTAACTTCATGCTCTGCTGAGAGATTTCCTAGCATGTTCTCACTCAGTTGTTTGTCCAGGTCTCTGGACGAGGCATTGGGCATTTTGTTTGATAAGGAATGGAGATGCGTCAGCGGGACTCAAGCAGACGTGGAAGGAATTTGGGGTTGATTTTCCCCCCCCCAAGCGATTTGTCTCCTTGACTTACTGCGAGAGTTAAGATAACAGTGTGTTCAGCTCTAGGTCCAATTTTTGAATGGTTTGGGGCATCATTTAAGCCTGTGTCATATTTTATTCTAGGTATAAAATAGGCATTTATTCATTGTGCGTAAACAGGTTTTATATAGGTACAGAGACAGTAATGTTAACAAATCCCTTTTCCTTCAGTTAGGATTTTAATCTGTATTTTAATTGCTCACTGATTGGGTGAAAAACTTTCTGCAGATATTTCTTGCCCCTGCTTTACGTCCTGGTGTCTGTTACCCATCTTTGGCACAATCAAAGAGCTTCACTACAGCAGCTGAAACCAGATTCTCTAAAATGTTAAGAGTGGTATGTTCAACCCGGTGTTAATTATACGTGTCAGTGATATATAAATGGTAGACAGAGGGGACGTGTGTCAAAGATTGAGTTTTGCTGGGCCAAGATTCGGTAGCAAAACAGGACATGGCTTTTTAGAGAGAATCCTAGTCTATGGCAACATCAGCTCCAGATCCTGAAAGCCAGAGCCCGCAAAAATGGGGACTACTCCAGTTTGCTTCACTTTGATGTGGGAAGGTAGCATTAGATCAAGTATTATGGGGGCTCAGGGGTGGAGGGGGGCTGACACCAATCTGAGGCACTTGGCTTTGGAGCAGAAGAGCTGAGATGATGCCTTGTCCTTAGGGAGGAAGTCTTTTACTGGGAATAAGACCAGCTGCTTCACAATCTTTTGACCAGCTCTCTGACACGTGATCTCCAGATCATCTCCTGGAAATACACAGCTAAAACAGCAAGGCTGTTTCTGACGCCCTTCCTGAAATGTAAGAAAATTCTGCTTTAAGAAAGGAAAATAAGACTTTCCTGAGCAATGAATCCAGTGAAATCATTGTTGCAACCACACTTTTTTGCATGTTCTTGTCCAAAATCCTCTCTCATTGCCCTGATCTCCTAATGATTCTCTGAGCAGCAGCATGCACAAGATGCATCTGTTTCTGAGCTCTTTGTGGCATTTAGCTGGTTGTATTTCCATGTTTGTGGGACAGTTGAACTCTGTTTCCTTTGACATGAGGGACATAAACGAGGCTTGATTTTTGCCTTTGTTTCTGCCCCTTCCCCACCCAATTCACAGCAGCTTTATTTTTTTTTTAAGTTCAGTAAAGACTAATCAAGGGGTAGAAAAAGCAGGAGAATGGGTTCAATGTTTTTAGGGGGAATGGTGAAATCAACAGAGTCATTACATCAGTGTCTTTAGAGTTGGTTAACAAGGTTAAGAGAGTAAAGTTAAATATTTTCATCTCAAAGATGAAAATGATGTGACTCTGTTAGTATGTGGACTTCTACCTCCAGGAGAAAATGTACTAATTAATCTCCTTGGGGCGGGGGTTGAAGAAAAATAGCACCTGGATACCAGACCTATATTCAAAGTAGAATTAGAGCACATTCCTCTTCTTTTTTACATAGTGAAGAGCAAACTGCGAAGAGAAAACATGGAATCTTCATCTTTGGCCTTAAGAGAACCTTCATACTGATTTTAGGTGTCCTTGTCTAGTTGGAAGTTACTGGGCTCAATGCAGGAGTAACTCGGTTAACATCTGTTCTAGGTGTTACTTTGGAGTGTCTTGCCTGTCCCTTCACATCTCAAATGCAACACACAAACCTGAAGACTTTACAGTAACATGTCGTGTGGGGCAGGTTCCTGTAGTGGTTGGTCTAATAGTCTGCATGTGTTAGCAACCCAAAACCAGCGATCCGGGAAATAACAGGACCTCATTCAAGCTGTACCTGTCTGGGAAAAGTAAATTGGCTGTTGCTGGGACCAATACCAACTTATGTATGAGGGTCTCTCCCTGCTGGAGTAATGGCAGGGTTGAAACCAAGTTAGGTTGGAAGTTGGCTGTAGTAGGGTACAGTTTGCTTGAGTTTCTTGGGTTTCTTTTTAGATTCTGTGCCTAAGGTTTTGTCTTCATTCTGTAGGCTCTTCACATCTTATTTTGCAAGTCAGTAATGAAGGTATATCAGGATGTAAGAAAAGGTGTATCAGGAGAAGGAATGTGCTGTACAAGCCTGGTTCCTGCATTATTTCTGACTCTTCTGTGGTCCTGTGGCTACTGTTGGCCAACAGGAGTACTTCATAGCTGCTTCAGCCTAAAAGCTGGATTACGGAACGAGGTGGACTTTTCATTTGGTATTAGTGGGGTAGATGTTTACCCTGTGTTTGCTCTGCACCTTATGTATAGCTTAAAATTATCCTAGATGCTTTGCAACCACAAGTACCTTCTGAAAAATGGAACAGGACACTTTTGGCTGCATTGAAACCATGGAAATTTTGCTGAGATTTTCTGTGAAAGGGGAACAATATAACCTCAACAGAGAAGTTAATTATAGCGATGGAA
>NW_009648332.1:5710342-5713495 GCF_000708025.1 Charadrius vociferus | reverse complement strand
AAAATGCAACTTTTAGTGAAAAATGTTTTAATGGCAAATACTTTCCACAGTGTAATGGTTATTCTTGGGTTTGTCTGAAGCCTATTGAACCTCTCTATTTCTTTGTGGAGTTATAAGTAACATGGTTTGGCTCTGCCTTTTCACTCTTGCTCAAGTGCAGTCCTGGTCTAGGAGAGGTGGATGCCAGGGAAGTCATGGGAACTGAATATGATAATTGTACAAGTATTTTTTTAATGTTGCACTTAGACTGTGATTTGTATTGAACTGCTCTATGAAGTAAGACAGTTCTGAACCTTGGATTGATAGATATTTATTCCTGCTATCCTGGCCCCTCTAAAATCATAGGCCTTCTTCTCCTCTCTATCTTAAACTCCATCCAGCTTGAGCTATTCCTGATTTATTCAGGTTTAAATATGGGAGAATTCTCCTAAGAATTGATCCTGTAGGCTGATTGTCAGAGAAGAACTGCCTTGGACGTCAGCAATAGGTATCATCTCACGCAGATAGAATTCGAAAGCAGGGTTCTAGGGACAGAACAGAATTGTTCTTTGTAATGATGATTTTTTTTTTTTTTTTTTTTGAGGAGAAGGCAGCAGAAATTTTTATATAGCTGAAATATCCTGTGCGTTCTTACCCTGTTCCATCTCTGGACAGACTGAACTGTGCTTTATTTTCTGAGTTTGTGGTGCCAGGCTTGCTGAGTTCCCCTTCTTCTCTGGAGATCTCTGCAACTATGATTAAGGACAGCTTATGCTAGCTGGGAAGGTGTGAAGCAAGTGGTCAGGCTGGGTCATGGTATCAGATTGCCAGTGGCACTAATAAAAGAAAAGGACTGATAATCTTGTCGTGTTCTTGAATGCTGAAGCAACTTCTATGGCCTTAATAATATGGAGGGGAGGAGGGGAAGAGAATGGAGAAGGGACGGGCCACAAATAAATTCACCTGTAAACCTGTGAAATGAGAAAAGGCAAGAGCTTTGTAGGTCACTGTGATCTTCAAATTTGGATCTCATGGAGTGGTACAGTCAGAGTTTAGATACTGTGGTCAGACGCAACTGTGTGTTTAGATACTGTGGCTGACACCACTCCTCCAGCACCGTCCTGTGCCCCACCAGGCACCTGCCTTTGTTACACCAGAGATAATAAAGCGATGGGAATCTGCTGTTTGATGCTATGATGACCATAAGTACAAGTGAGATAAAAGAGGACCAGACACAGTGACGAAGGACAAGCTCATCAGTGGCTATTGATCGTGGGAATCTTTGCCTCATAGGAAATTATTCAGAAAGAGGTTCTGCACTTGGATGGACCTTTGCTCTTAAGTGCTGGGGCACCTGAAGTCTGGGTCCTGCTACAGCACTGAGGCAGCTCCCTTTTGGCAAAGCTGAGACTGCATCCACCCATAAGTGGATTTTGGCTCACAGCTAAGTTTCTTGTGTCTGCATCTCCTGAAGGTCCAGTAGATGTGCTTCAGGTGTGTCTAAGATTGCTCTAATAGCCCTGAGTTCAGCACTAGGTACAGCCTCTCAGGGGTGTTGAGAACTGTCCTCTTCCTTCTGAGCATGTTAATGGCTGAACACATATGTGTGAGACCTGGGGTTTTAGTGGCCTTCCAATGCTACTTTTCCATCTTAACTGGTCACTCTTGGATCCAAAATAAATCTTTAGGCCTAGAACCAGAGTTCGGCACTTCTCAGATCACGGGACAAAATCTGCTCCTTGCTTGCTCTTCTCTTTTGGGCCCCGTAAGTCTGGTGTGGTAACATGGTCTGAGGGAACTCTCCATCTCTGGAGGGTGTGGAAGGGGAGTACAAGCTGCAGTCCCTCCTGGCTGTGCTGTTCCCCAGGTGAGGGTGCTTGTCACCAGGTGACTTTTCAAGGTCTTTGGGATGCCTCTCTTTCTGCTGAGCTTTGGAAGAATGGAGTTGGGTATCTGTGCCCAAAGAACTCTGTTTTTACTGCAGGAACAAATTTAGGGTGAATTCCAGTTCTTGAAGCACTAGCAGAGGAGGCCTGTTGTGGCAGAGGCCTCTGTTTACTGCCTGAAAAGTAATATTCTCAGCAACATGAGTTATGGAGCCTTCTCTAGCACCCGTAAATCTTGGAGGAGAATCAGAGTCTTCAACCATGTACCCACCCAGGCTAATACCATTTCTTGCAGCTGGAATTAATCATGGCATTAGGCAAACAACAGGGGTTCATTAGGACCAAAGGTGACTTTAATTTAATTGAAATATAACTTGGCAAGTAAAGAGGCGATCCAGTTCACAACACCTAATGGGAGGTCTGGGTTATATATGGAAAAGTTAATGGCCGTAAAAATATCCAAACAACATATTTGTGCACGTGTTCCAGTAAAAGTCTGAGCCAAATACTTTTTAATGGTTTGCGTTTTCAAATGTATATATTAATGTTTTTAAAATAAGAATAAGACTATATGAGCACATACAGCATTGAAATATGAGGCGGGAGGGGAGCCTCATGATCAGGACAGCGTTGGTGGAAGCCACGTTCCTCCTTGTGCTGGAGGAGGCTGCTAAACCTCTTAGTTCCACAGAGTGTGTGTCTGTATAATGGATGTTGCCACCCTTGCCCTTAAAGATTGAGGAATAAAGGCTCTTACCTGTTTCTTGTGGTATTTTGGGTAAAGGTGCTATACAAATGTACCTGAAGAGGATGTTTTGGGTTTTTGGCAGCTTCACGTATTTAGATTTCATGCAATTACATGAGCCCACGAAATAAATGAAAAGCCTTCAAATGATGATATTGGCATTCCCTTGTGAATGACCACCCACAGCCCCCAAAATAATCATATTCTAATACTAATTAAGTCGGGCAGCCTGTAAATCAGTGCAGCAACACAGCCCTTCTAACCTCCCCTCTCTCCTGTAGAACAGACCTTCCCATTTCTGCATAAACACTACCTTGTAAATGAGCTCCTACATAAAATATTATTTATATTTTAGTAGGTAAACATATGACAGTATGCACACATCGGTGGGCTGTGACATCATACAACCAGCCTGCAGAGTATGTAGCTTTATACCTATTTTATTCCCTAGGCTGTTTTTCATAGAGAAGGGGCCATCTACGTTCTCACGGGCACGCAATCTGTGTAGCCAGTGGCGAATGTGAATCTGTACTTTGAAACAGC
>NW_009648332.1:5699542-5710294 GCF_000708025.1 Charadrius vociferus | reverse complement strand
TTCCTTCCCCTTTATTTCTTGTGCATCTTGGTGAAAGGGCGCATCTGACGGGCCATGATAGAATGTTATCTTGTAATTGATTTCACAGGGGACTGGCCAGTGCTGGTAGCATGATGCCAATGCTATAAAAGCTTGTGAGATGCTCGATTCTTTCATGCTTAGATTGAGAAGAGTAGGTGAAAGTAAAGAGTCTCAGAGGATGATGAGTTAGGAGTGCATAATGGAAGAATATTTATGCATGGAAAGTAGAGAAAAAGGTGTGCCCTTGTGGCCAAGAAGCCCAATGGCATCCTGGGGTGCATCAAGAAGAGTGTGGCCAGCAAGTTGAGGGAGGTTATCCTCTCCCTCTACTCTGCCCTGGTGAGGCCACATCTGGAGTACTGTGTCTAGTTCTGGGCTCCCTGGTTCAAGAAGGACAGGGAACTACTGGAGAGGGTACAGCAAAGGGCTACAAAGATGATTAGGGGACTGGAGCATCTTTCTTGAGAGGAAAGGCTGAGGGACTTGGGTATTTTCAGTCTGGAGAAAAGAAGACTGAGGGGGGGATCTTATCAATGATTATAAATACTTAAAGGGAAGTATTCCATTGCCAGGGGAATGGGAACAGTCTTTTTTCAGTGGTACCCAGTGATAGGACAGGAAGTAACAGGCACAAACTTGACCATAGGAAGTTCCATCTTAACATGAGGAGGAACTTCTTTACTTTGAGGGTAGTGGGGCACTGGAACAGGCTGCCCAGAGAGGTGGTGGAGTCTCCCACTCTGGAGACATTCAAAATACTCCTGGACGCTGTCCCGTGCAACCTGCTGTAGGTGACCCTTCTCTGGTGGGGGGTCAGACTAGATGATCTCCAGAGGTCCCTTCCAACCCTGACCATTCTGTGATTCTGTGGAGGGGGAGAAAAACAAAGCAGGGTAGAGGACAGGGAAAGAAAAGGATCACGTAGGAGACTCAGGAGGTCTTAGCTGAATGGCTTGATTAGTGTTTTCGCTTTGGGCAGGTTGCTTGGGATGCTTCTGTGTTGAAAGAGGGAATGCTATGAGGCACTTGGAGAGCATGCTAGCAGGCGCTGGGTAGGAATACATCTCTTGATGGCTCAGCTGAGATTGCCATATGGTTTTGCTTAGATGGTGCCTCTTGGGGCTTGCTCTGTCTTTTGGTGGCCTGTGAGCCTGTTTCTCGTTTCAGCATTTTCTCTGATAGTTTTATTTCCATGTCCTTTGGGTTTTGGACCACTGGGGAGAAGACAGTCTTTTCACCAGCTGACTTGAGCCTTCAGCAGGGCGCACCTTGTACTCAGGCTAGCTTTAAGCATTTCCTTTTCAGTAAAGCAGCTGTCTCGGAAGCTTTGTGAAATCCGCAGTTTGGGAGGAGGAAAAGAAAAATGAGATAAAGTGGCAAATGAAAAACTGCTGCTGCAGACAGGAGGTGGTGGACTTCCGAGCCCCAAGGGGAGGAGCGTGATTGGACATTAATAGTGAAACCCTTTCATTAGCTCCACAGCAGATGAGAGATAAGAGCAGAAATGACTGCCAATCTCTAGTTTTAGCATGGAAATGTGTCTGCCAGACACCTCCTCCCTGTGCCAGAGCTGTCTCCAAAGGGATGTCCCCAAAAGGGGGAGCTTTTAGCCCACCGTATGGAGTGTCCCCCACTGGCTGGCCTGTTTCACTGTGGTGGAGACTCTGTTGGACAGAAAGCGTGTTCTGCACCTTGCGGTTACCCTGAAACTCAGCCATCCCCTCTGCTATGTGGGGAAATGAGGTGTGGAAGTAGCCACACTTCACCGAGAAAGCCATGGCTTGAGTTGCCTCTTATCAGAGCTTTGCCCACCCCTTGAGACTTGGAAAATTTTCCCCCAGAGGGGGTGCCTTGTCTTCTGTTATTGCAGGGGAAAAAGCAGCACAGGGAGGTGAAATGATTTTTTTGGGGTGCTTGTAGGGGCTGGCAGCAGATCCCACACTGACAGCTCTTCCCACACCTCCTCCTCCTGACATCTGCTAATATCCCTGCTTGTATGGTGCCTCAAAAGGCCAAAATGCCAAAAGATGTGTGTTTGGTTTCTAACTGGTGACAGCATATTTTACCTTCCCCATCACTTTTGGCACCTGGTGTCTTGACCTGGTGTTTTGCATGTGTGACCCTGCATCTGTGAAGCAACCCTAAAGGATTTGACTTTAGCTAGCTGTCAGTCAGTGCGTGGGAGGTGTCAGTCACCTTTACTGGCCAGACTCCAGGCTGGCGTTGCCCAGGCCAGCTCTGGCCCTTGCACCCTCTGCTGGCTGATGTCCTTTGCAGCACGTTGACCCCACACTCCCTCCATGCTTGTTCTATGGCAAACGGGGTGTGAGCAGAATAGCCGACCCGCGCGAAACCTCTGTGGTGGGTGTATTTGTTCAGCACTGAGGTGGCCTGACGTTGGCTTGGTGCCCTTTGGCTTGGCCAAGAAGCCAGGCAGAATGAAAGCGAGCCAGCTGGTCCTCTTTAGAAATTTCCTTGGAAGAAGTCTAGGTTGGGCTCAGCCCTACTCCCTTCCACCAGAGGTGCCTTGCACTGAAAGTGTGGCCCTGTTCTCCACCGCTGCTCTGACTCCCTGCAGCCTCCTTGGCGAAACCGCTGCAGCTTTTCTTGCTCCTTTTGGCACAGGAGGCTGCGAAAGGCACCACGGCTACAGGCAGGGATGGGGTAGGGAGTGAACAAGATGCTGGGATGACAGATAGACCCTGGTTTGTCCATCGCTTCACCCTCAGCCTTCTCCCACGTCTGGACGTGACCATTGTTGCAAGTTCTCTCCAAACCTGAGGGCTTTCTATGGGGACTTAAGGGTGCTGAGCTCAAGCCCAAGCTCTTGGTCACACATTGGGTGCTGAACGTGTTCCTCCTAACCCCTCCTTCCCTCTCCAGCTTGGACTTGCTAGTCGCCGTGCCAAGCCAGCAGTGCAGGCAACAACCAAGGAGTCAATGGGGCTCAATTTGCTCTTGTGGGCTTCTGTGCAAAGAAGCATTTGTCAGAAGGTAAATGAGGTAAACTAGTCCCTAATTAGTCTGCACAAAGGGTCTAATGCTGTAAACGTGGAGTGCTATAAATCCAGCCCGTGGCCCACCGCGCGGTAATTTCCCCGCATAGACAAGCCTCGAGTCACAATTCATTATGGCTCTGCTTCGGAGACCCTCCGACGTTGTGCTTCCCCTTTGCTGAGGGCAGATTGTCAAGCTGTGACCCTGCCTTAGTTAATTAACCTTCAAATGGGATTTATTTTCCCTTAGTTACTTGTGCGTGCGCACATTTGGTAATAATGACTGTCCGCTTCCCTTGCATTCGCTAAAAGGGGAATAAGTCATTTGTTACAGTGTTTTACCAGGGGTAAAAAAATAAAATAAAAAAAATCCGGGCCTCAACTTTCATGGAAAATTGATAGCTTTATGCCAGAAAGAGACAGTTCCATCACAGCCACTTCTTCAGCTGTCTGCAAATATTTGAAACCCTGAGATATTTAATGTTTTTCAGATGGTGATAAATCTGCAATAGCGCGGGCTCGCTTGAGCTTAGTGAGAGATGAAGTGAGATAGGAGAAAACGCATGAGCCAGCACGGGAGAGATATTGCTGGTCACACTTCTGCCGATGTCAGGACAGGTTTTCAGGACCTTGCACATACCAGCCGGCTTCTCTTCGCCAGGGAGAAATATACACAAACACGAGCTTCTGCTTCATTTCCCATCCAGTTGTGAGCTAAATGTTTGCTCTTTTTTTTTCCCCTCTCCCTTCCCCCTCTCCCCGTTTTATTTATTTATTTATTTTATTATTTTTGCGATCTGACATTAAAAATATGAACCTACAGCTGGGGAAGGAGAAATGTCACTGGCTGAAAGCTTTTTTTTTTGCATCTGGCAAGCCTGAGACATTGCTAAGGGTTTGTTTGTTTAACCTTTTGTTTGCTGTGCAGAACCTCGCTGGCAAGTTGGAGAATGTGGCTTGGTTGCAGATGCGTTGGTGTTTTGCTTTTCTTTCTCTCTGTCTTTTTTTTTTTTTTTTTTAAAGGACAAAAAAATAGTCACATCATCTCCATGTGCTTTGTTTGCGGCTTTGCCTCTGCCTGGGGTAAGCTTTGGATATCTTTCCCCGTTACTCTGATGCACCTGATGTTTCCTGGGGTCGGTCTGTAGGGAGATGCGGGGTCCAAAGGGAAGGTTGTGGGATCGGCAGGGACGGCGAGGGCAGGTGGGGTGGATGGGAAGGAGATCTCACCTGCAGCACGTGCATCGCCCAGACAGGGATGAGCGGTGAGAAGGGGCAGGAAGGGTTGCTGGCTGCCTTTCAAGACACTTGGGCTCTGCACGTCTCACAAACAGCAGCAAGGTGATGAGCTGGGGAAATATGGTCCAGTTAGGGAGGGGTCAAGGTGCAGATGCTTAACTGAGTAAATCAACATCGTCCTACTGAAATATGGATAGCAAGCTGCAGTAGAGCCCCATAGCACTGGAACAGGAGGGGACCTGAATGTGTTCTGATTTATTTTTTTCCTTTGGAAGTAAGGAGTAAAATGGCTATCGCGGAAAATGTTTTATTTGCTGGGAGGAATCGAAGAGCAGTCTGGGTCTCTGGACACCAGCCCCTCTCACCGTAAGCAAAGGGGCTGCAGGCGATGCCATCGGGGTTGTGTGTGGCTGTGAGCCCCTGCCTGGGATGGCAGAGAGACGGGGCTCTACCTCAGTTTGGGTTTCTTGCATTCAGCCTGCCATGGCTAAATTGAATCCCACCACCACAGCTGCGATTCACTGATGGTTTTTGTCCAAGTGTCTGTTTATGAAGCTTTAAAGAGACAGAAACACCTCAGCAATTTGATTTTGGCAAACAGCTGTAAGCCAAGTGTGGAACAACAAAAAAAAAAATCCCTGTAAAAATCAGGGAAAATGCCTGCGAATTTCCACACATTTCACAGAGGCGGTGTGGTCTCAGAGGCAGCAGGGTGGTCTGGATGTTTTAGCACTGGCGTAGAAAACAGGCACTCCTGTGCTCGAATGCCAGCTCTGCCACTGATGTGCTGTTTAGCCTTGGCGAAGATACTTGACCTTTCCATGTCTTGGTTCCTCTCCTCTCCTCATTCCCCTTTTTTTCACTTAAAAATGAGAATTGGTGGCCCCAAATCTGGATGGTGGCCAGCCTGAGCTTGGCATGGCCAGGGAAGGTGGGGCAAAGGTGGCTATGTTCCCAGGTTTCAAGGGCAGCCAGGGACTGGAGATGTTCCAGGAATAAAGAGCGTCTTTGACCTCGATGGAGGTCCTGATCCTGTAGCACAAGCTGTTAACGCTTAGCTGCCTCCCACCTTCCCGCTCCGCTCAAGTATCCCAGAGAAACTGAAGAGGTTTTTTCCAGGAGTTTGGGATGCCGAATGGGACTTTATTAGCACCGGGGCAGTCTGGTTTTGGCAAAGCCCATGCAGTCTCCACACCCTGCTCTTACATATTCATGCCTATCCAAAATGTTCCCTTCTGGGCTGGACTTTCCCAGGCTTCATCTCTGGTCTCTGAGTTTGCGGATCGGGGAGAGGGAAACCCGTTTGAAAAGGGGTGAATTTTGGGCAGAGCTGAAGCAGCTAAAATGGCCAAAAGCTGTCCTCAGAGACAGGGCAAAGGGGGAAAGGTTATGGGGAGGTGCAGGGGCATGTTGGGCTGTGAGTTTGGGGCTAGGGATGGGAAAGCAACCTGGGTATCCTAACTGCCTGCTCTCCCGGGCAGCTGCCCGCCCCTGCCTGTCCTCTTACTGACCATCCTGATCCCTCTGCTGTTGAATGAATGGAAAGGCTCCAATGGGAATTGGTTCAGGCCCTAAATTTTGAGAGCTCTGAGAATGTCCAGTGTCTGCTGCCAAGTTCAGTGGAGCTTTGTAAAATGTGCAATTCAGTTACTGACAGAGTTTTTTTGTTTTGGTTTGGTTTTTTTTTGTCTTCTGGCATTTCACGAACAGGATTAAGAATTTAGGTGAAAGAAACAGGGAGAAATAAGAATAACTGGTAGATCGGATGTGCCAAAGTTAAGGATATTCCCCAGCTGCCACTTGCTTTGATAAGTTGAATATTTGTTTCTCCTGTTTGCTGTCCTGCTGGTGACCACTGCACCCAACCTGCCAGTTGGGAGTGACCCTCTGGGCTTATCCCATTTCTGCCTGTGAGATCCCCAAGTGGCTTCTGGCAGAGAGCTGCTTGGCCCCTGAACCTGCTGTTTCCCAGGGTAGTCCCGGTCCTGCTCACCAGGGTGTACGTGTGCTTTCATCCCCTCTGCAACCTCCCAGTTGCTGCCCTCCACCTCTGTGGGTTTTTCTTTAAGGACGATGGTGCACAGCATCCCTGCGGGAGGCAATGGTATATCATAGCCCTTCCAGGGCAGCTCATACTTTCATCCAGAGCTGTCTTGGTTACTCAGAGTCCAAAGGATGCAAGAAGCTCTCTGTCCCTCCTCTCTCTTCTCCTGGGCTTACACCAATTAATGATTACTGTAGAACAAACAGGATATGTGACGTGGTTGAGTTAACATTGCTCTTTTGACTGAGACCGTCTGAGGTGGAAGCACTGACATCAGAGCTCTGCACTCTGTCATTTAAGGCTTCTGCCTCTTCCCCCCCCTCCCCGTGTTGGTTTTATTCTGCGCTTAACTTTCCCTCCTCCCATTATTCAGCCTAACTGGGACCTAGCCACAACTCAGGCTGCCTTCCTTCGGTGCTGGCTCCTGCCAGCTCTCTGCTAAAAAGTGACTAACTGGAGAGGTACCTAGTAGAATAATCGATGAATGCTCCATGTAACCCTTTTGGAAACAAATATTATTTGCTTTCCCAGATCCACCCAAATATTGTTATTTGTTCTGCATAAATGGCTCGAAACGAATTGACTGTGTATCATCTTAATATTATGAAAATGTTCTTACAGTAACTATGGAAAGTTCTTGCCTGTTGGATTCGGAGTATAACCTGCGTGACTTGAATTTTAATAATCATCTTTGCTCAGCAAAAGTGCCTTTCTCTCTGATGGGGAATCCAACACCCCTTTATATTCCAATTAAAGCGCTTAACTTGCTGGCAATTCACCTTTTCTTGTAGCTAGCTGTTCTAGGGTAGTTAAGCAGAAAGCAGTAATGAAGTATTTCTTTGCAAGATGATGTTATTTTCACAGGCTATCATACAATGCTTTTACTGACATTTTATGATATATTATCAAAAGCAATGGGAACCAAAATACTTTTGCCAAGGATTGAAATTATTCTAATATGTTTTCTAGTGTGTTGTCTGTACTTTTTATCCTTTCTCTTATTTCTTTGCATCCAGATCCAACAAAGCACTTAAACAAAGCACTACAAGATCTTTTTGACAATCCATTTCCCCCTGCTGTCCCCGTACCCCTTGTTTGGAAATTGCAGCTTTGTCAAAAATGAAATTTTTAAAGGAAACTTCCTGCCTTCCCTGCGATTTCTGCGAGGAGTGACTCCTCCCAGCAGCCCTTTGGTGAAGACATGAAAATAAGGTGTGGGGGTGGCTCCAGACTTTACTCTGCTTGGAAAAGTGTAGGGTTTGGGCCAAGGTATCCCACAACCCCTGGGAGCGGAGCTGTCAGGAGGCTATCCAGTAGGTAGGAGTGGGGGCTCTGGCTCTCTTGCAAGCCTTGGTTTGGGTTTGTTCAAGTTTTTCTGAAGAGTTCAGGAGTGGTTTGAGTGAGGTTGTAACGCCAAGTCCTTCTGCCCCTGCATGGAGTGTAAAAGGTGATGCTCCAGGTATGCTTTGATACTTGTTGGGTCCTTGCACAGAGCTATGGTGCCACCTTGGTTCCCTCAGCAGTTGTCTTGGGGCTCTCCACCACGGGATGTTCCAGTGCCCATAGACACTGCCCTGGGGCTAGGATCTGTTTGTTAGTCCCCTTGCAGAGCGGACAAAGGCTGGCACGTTTCTCTTCCTGTAGCCTTGGCTCTTCTTCCCTGTTGTTTGCAGGAATAAATTTCCAAAAGATAAAAAAAATATTCCTGAGATGGGAAAATGACTGGAGGTCCAGCTCTTCTGCGTAAGTATGTGTTTAGTTTTCAGTCATGGGAGTGCTCCCCCTGGGACCCACTGCTTTGAGGGCTGATTCATTCCACCCTTTATAGCAGCCTTTCAGTCTATCGGGAGGTGTTTGTACCTCATCTTTGCCATGCTTGAAACTGTGTCGGTGGCATATGTATTTAAATGCGTGGGATCTTTCATTCCCCTTGGGCACAGGGGAAACACCACTGTCTATCAAGCTTTATAGGCTCTTTGCCTGGTTTTGCCTGACTCCTTTGAGCTATAAGAGCTCCCTTCCTGGAGAGGAGCATCAAGTGCTAATGCTGTTTAAGATGGGAAATACATGTTTTTTGTTTAGATGTTTAAATGAGTGACTGAGCCTGGTAGAACTGCTGAAGGACCAGGAACTCTGTGCTGGAGAGACAAAGACACAGCTTCTACCTGAGAGCCTGTCCCACTATCTCATGGAGCTGCAGCGCTCCAGAGATGTTTCCCTTGTTGTAAATGAACTTCTTGGCTTCTTGTGCACATCCGAATGAAACACAGGCAGGGCCATACATATATTTTGACAACTCTTAATTAACATGCCATAACTTCTTAAGTGTTATGACAATGTTCTGTGATCACAGGACTCAAGAGACGTTTTGAACGCTTTGGAACAAACTAGTCTTTGGCCTAAAGTGTCTCGGGTTAGCTGGAGTTGCACCATTGATGGATTTGGCCCCATGAGTTCAGTGGCTCCGGCAGGCTGTTTGCAAGAGTCAAACTCTGGCAAACGATTGACTCTGAGCTCAGTTGGAAAAGCTCGTGAAATGAAATCACAGTGCTTTGCCCATTAGGCTTGGGATGAAAAGCGAGCCTCAGAGCTGCCAGTGGTTCGTATTTCATGCACAGAGATTTACTTGCATTAGTTAAGATTGCGATGAGTTTGAGAAAGAAAGAGGGAGACGATGCGTAAGCCAACGCAGAAATAATACTTCCCTATAGTAAGTGCATAATGAGAACTGTTGCTTTTATTGGATTGAATAAGTTTAGATTGTTTAAGATATGCAGGGTTTGAATCGTGAACTGTATCAGCGGTGATTGACCTCCTATGTTATTTTTACATTGCTCCTTATTTCTTGACATTCGGAGTTTGCTCTGAGACTTTCATTCTTGTTCTTCTGCTCTTTTCCTTTCACACCTCTTCCCTTAATCTTTCCTGCTCTGGCTTTGGAAGCCCCTTTGCTTTTAATGGATGTCTAATATTTGTCATAGACAGCATACACGTCGCAAAAAGCAGGTCTCTAGATATGATTGCAGCATGCGTAAGCAAATTTGAGCTGGTTTTAATCAGAAAGCAATGCAACCACAGCATCAAAGAGCCTTAAAGAGCTTTGCTCACCCTGTAGTTTGCGGCACCTACATTGGTCACTTTAGAAGGATCCTTCATTGCCTTGTGCTTTCTGTGGTAGCTCAGATCTTCTGGCAATTAGACCTTGTAGAAAGAGCAAATTAATCTACAATGCTGGGTTTGGCATAAAGACCCCACCACAGCTGCATGCCACAGTCCTGGCTGATTACTGACAGATTTCCCTGTTACTTGAAGGTCTTGGCTTTTGGATCCAGTGGTTGAGGTCAAGAGTTTAATTAAACTTTGATCCAAAGGCGGCTGCCCATCTTCTGGTCCCTTCAAGAACAAGGGAGCTCTCACAGTAAGCGAGGGAGGATATTTCAGCTGATTTCATGTTCCTTGGCTTTGGATGTTACTTCCTCTTTGGGTTAGGATTTTATTTTTTCCATGCTCTGCATTTGATGACCTCCAGAGCAAGCTATAGATCCTGCCAGTTTCTTTGGGAAACTGTAGATGTGTCTCAAAGCAGTGAGCCAGCTGCTGGGCTTGGGCAAGTGATTTAAGGTCCACTGCCTGAGAAATCAGGGGTTGGGCGCCTGATCTGTTGGACTTTGAGGAGCCTGATTTTTCTAAAGGTTCTAAGGAGCCATCTGCCTTCTGAACATCTTCTAGTGCTCCCCACGAAGCAGTTTCCAGTATAATTCAAACTTGGTGACCAGGGTGTATAAGGATGTAGTATGGTTTGTTACTTACTTGTGCTTCCACTGGAGTCAGGCACAGATGGAGGAACCAGTCTGTGAGTAGGAAAAGCCCAACCAACAGCCCTGTGAGTAGGAAAAGCCCAACCTGCTCTCACACACTTGCAGTCGAGTTCTGATCTGTCTTCTCTAACTCACTTCATGCAAGCAGAAACGGCTTGAGAATACTGGAGGCAACGAGTGAATGTGGTGGTCCAGAGGTTACACAGAATTTTAGAATGAGATAGGTGCATTAGAATATACATATATAAATTGAATCTTTCTGGAGTTTCACTGATGCTTGTCCTCTGTGGAAGCATTCACGTGTATATATAGTGGATGTACTGGTGGTATATGCATACGTGGAGCATTAAGAGACCAGAAAGTTTCTCAAGTCTCACTTGCAGCAGGACTAGACATCAAACTGGTTTTAAAAAAGGTTATATTGAAACTGTTGAAAATCTGTTGGAGAACCTCTGAGACAAAACTGGGATTTCAACCAAGAGGGTTTTGTTCCCCCGGGTAATTTCTGCTTTTCATCAGACTCCGATCATACAGTTTAGCTGTCCGCATACCTCCATTGTTCATTAAAACCAGTCAAGCATGGAATATTTTTTGCCCCAATACCTTTTGCCAGAACGTGTGTGTTTATATATAT